>NC_080543.1:114942824-115211432 GCF_028640845.1 Ahaetulla prasina | reverse complement strand
ACAAACAAAAAAAATACATTATTACACCCTTGTGCTATACATAAAAGGAAGATTTGGGTCTTGGATATATCCTCATGATTGCCAAAATCCACGTTTCCGTAAATATAATAATGCATCTATATCTGGGGTGATTGTACGCATCCTTCCTTTATAAAAATTTCAATTGTTGTGGTGGCCTCCAATTGTATTTAATTCCATTATCCTCAAAACTGTATTGGTTTTAAAAAATCTCCATGCCCTTTCTTCTCTTGATATATCCGGGAAGACTTGAATAGTCTTCCTTCAAACTTCAAAGCATCTCCCAACTCTCTCACCTTGGCCATAACTTCCAACTTATCACCAAGATTTGCGAACCTGACAAGCACATTCCTGTTAGAACCATTTTGCCTTCTATATCCAATTCTAAAACACTTGCCAGGTCTGCTATTGAACGTAAGTTGCGATCAAATCATTAATCCATTTCAAAACCCGCTGTTTCAATTTATCCTCCTTTTCTTCTGAGATTCCTCTGATAACCAAATTATATTTCCTCATCTCTTCTTCCAAAAGACAAATTCTCTTATCTTGCTGCTCATTTTATAAAATATTTTGCCAATTTGCCGATCTACTTTTACCTCATGCACATGCATCTGCTCCATTTCATCTTTAATCATTATCATTTCCTCTTTTGTTTTGCAAAATTTTCATTCATTTCTTGTTTCATTTTTTCATTTCCAATGTCATTTAATGTCAAATTATCTATACGCCTGATAGTCCTGCTATTTTTCCCCAATTTTATTTAAAGCTGCAGCAAGTTGCTGCGTTTCTGAAAGTTGTTGAGTCATTTTAAAACCAAAAATTTCCCAAACTAGTATTTCAAACCAATTTTACAGAGGGTCTTAGTGAAGATCAAAGGACGACTGTCTTTTAATTGAAGCGAAGCGGCTTATTTGCACTGTTATCTCTCAAGTTCAAGGATATTCCACAAAGAAACACAAAACTTCACAGCTAACATTAATCAGCGCCATTTTTCTTCCACGTCAGCAAAGAGAAAAAGAAAACCAACTAATAAAAATTTTTTTTCTTTTCTGTAATATAAACAAGCTATTAATTTGCTCTCAAGAAAAAAAAAATAAAGAAAAAATTAGCTCAGTAAAATCCTCTTACTGCCAAACAATCCAATAAAAAGTCAGTTTCTCTTCTCTTCAATTAAATTCTTCTTGGCTGAACTTCCGGAAGGCTCAAAAAAAAAAATTCTTCTCATTATCAAATTCAGTCCTTAATATTCACTCCTTAGCCTCAGCAATAGAAAAAAATTTTTTAACACAGAACACGATAGTTAATTTTGGAAAAACAAAACACAGCAATTTATTCCATTATCTTGTCTGCCGGCTCGGTCATCCCACGCTGTAGAAACTCCTTAATTCAAGCCGTTTCAGATGACCTACCAGTTTTAAATTCAATCTGCTGGGCTGTTAACACTTTCAGTTCATGATTTATTAACTTTCATCCATAACAGTGCATTCCAAACGGCATAAATTCTCATAAATCTTCATTAATAAGCCCTGTGAAGTGAAGGAAAGGTCCTTACCCCACCACGGTCATGGCCACGCCCCATTTCTAAAAATTTATTCCAGCCTTGGCCATGATGTTTTCGACTGCTTCTATCACCATGACTGGAGGATACATGAATGAAAACATCAGCAGGAGTACGTGAGTTCTATTTCAAAATACCCATAAAAACTGCAGGAATGTTTACGTACGATTCACAATGAAAAGGTGAGTTTTACTCCTTTGGTATGGAGAAGTGTTGGTTGAGTTGCTTTGAGCCAATATGAAAGATTTTTATTTCTATTCCAGCCTTAGCCATGATGTTTTGACTACTGTCACCATGACTGGAGGATACATGAACGAGGATATCAGCAGGAGTATGTGAGTTCTATTTTACAATACTCATAAAACTGCTGAATGATTATACGATTCAAGGAAAAGGTGAGTTTTACTCCTGGGGTACGGCGACAGTGGTTTAGTGCTTTTGAGCCAATAATCAAGAGATTTTTATTTCTTCACTCTGCTACTGAAATGGGAAGCTTGACTGAGGATTTTTTCAGTAAATGAAATGGAGAAGTTGAATTTTCTTCAATAATAATGAGGAAACTGCCTGAATATCTTAGTACAAATCACAATTAAAATGTGAGTTTTATTCCTTTGGTATGGAGGAGTGTTGGTTGAGTTGCTTTGAGCCAATATGCAAGAGATTTTTATTTCTATTCCACCCTTAGCCATGATGTTTTGCACTACTACTGTCACTACTGGAGGTTTCGTGAACGAGGAAATCAGCAAGAGTATGTGAGTTCTATTTTACAATACTCATAAAAGTGCTGGAATGATTAGGTACGATTCACAAGGAAAAGGTGAGTTTTACTCCTGGGGTACCGGTGATAGGTGGTTGAGTTTCTTTGAGCCAATATGCAAGAGATTTTTATTTCTATTCCACCCTTAGCCATGATGTTTTCGATTCCTACTGTCACCATGACTGGAGGATACATGAACGAGGATATAAGCAGGAGTACGTGAGTTCTATTTCACAATATTCATAAAAATTGCTGGTATAATTACATATGATTCCCAAGGAAAAGGTGAGTTTTACTCCTGGGGTACCAACGACAGTGGGTTTGGTGCTTTTCGGCCAATAATCAAGAGATTTTTATTTCTCTCCCTGCAGAACGAATAATCGGTCCTACTGAAATGGGAAGCTTGACTGTAGGATTTTTTAACGAGTAAATGAAATGGAGAATTTGAATTTTCTTCGATAATAATGAGGAAAGCTGCCTGAATGTCTTAGTACAAATCACAGTTAAAATGTGAGTTTTACTCTTTTGGTATAGAGGAGTGTTGGTTGGGTTGCTTTGAGCCAATATAAAAGAGATTTTTATTTCTAAAAATTTATTTCAGCCTTAGCCATGATGTTTTGCACTACTACTGTCACTACTGGAGGTTTCGTGAACGAGGAAATCAGCAAGAGTATGTGAGTTCTATTTTACAATACTCATAAAAGTGCTGGAATGATTAGGTACGATTCACAAGGAAAAGGTGAGTTTTACTCCTGGGGTACCGGTGATAGGTGGTTGAGTTTCTTTGAGCCAGTATGAAAGAGATTTTTATTTCTATTCCACCCTTAGCCATGATGTTTTGGGACACCTACTGTCATTACTAGAGGTTCATGAATGAGTTAATCAGCAGGAGTACGTGAGTTCTATTTTACAATACTCATCAAAACTGCTGGAATGATTAGGTACGATTCACAAGGAAAAGGTGAGTTTTACTCCTGGGGTACCGGCGACAGGTGGTTGAGTTGCTCTGAGCCAATATGAAAGAGATTTTTATTTCTATTCCAGCCTTAGCCATGATGTTTTCGACTTCTTCTGCCATTACTAGAGGATACACGAACGAGAAATCAGCAAAATGTGAGTTCTATTTTACAATACTCATCAAAACTGCTGGAATGATTATGTACGATTCCCAAGGAAAAGGTGAGTTTTACTCCTGGGGTACCGGCGACAGGTGGTTGAGTTGCTCTGAGCCAATATGAAAGAGATTTTTATTTCTATTCCAGCCTTAGCCATGATGTTTTCGACTTCTTCTGCCATTACTAGAGGATACACGAACGAGGACATCAGCAGGAGTACGTGAGTTCTATTTTACAATACTCATCAAAACTGCTGGAATGATTATGTACGATTCACGTGGAAAAGGTGAGTTTTACTCCTGGGGTACCAACGACAGTGGGTTTAGTGCTTTTCGGCCAATAATCAAGAGATTTTTATTTCTGTTCCTGTAGAATGAATAAGAAGTCCTAGTAAAATTGGAAAAATGACTAGAGCATTTGTGAACTAAATTTAAATGAAATGGAAAAGTTGAATTTTCTTCGGTAATAATGACGAAATTTCCTGAATGTCTTTGTACAAATCACAATTAAAATGTGAGTTTTATTCCTTTGGTATGGAGAAGTGTTGGTTGAGTTGCTTCAAGCCAATATGCAAGAGATTTTTATTTCTATTCCACCCTTAGACATGATGTTTTCTGCTACTACTGTCACTACTGGCGGTTTCATGAACGAGGAAATCAGCAAGAGTACGTGAGTTCTATTTTACAATACTAATAAAAGTGCTGGAATGATTATGTACGATTCACATGGAAAAGGTGAGTTTTACTCCTGGGGTACCAACGACAGTGGGTTTAGTGCTTTTCGGCCAATAATCAAGAGATTTTTATTTCTGTCCCTGCAGAACGAATAATCAGGGCTACTGAAATGGGAAGCTTGACTGGAGGTTTTTTTAACGAGTAAATGAAATGGAGAATTTGAATTTTCTTCGATAATAATGAGGAAAGCTGCCTGAATGTCTTTGCACAAATCACAGTTAAAATGTGAGTTTTACTCTTTTGGTATAGAGGAGTGTCGGTTGGGTTATTTGAGCCAATATGCAAGAGATTTTTATTTCTATTCCACCCTTAGCCATGATGTTTTCGATATCTTCTGCCATTACTGGAGGTTTCAGGAACTAGGAAATCAGCAGGAGTATGTGAGATCTATTTTACGATACTCATCAAAACTGCTGGAATGATTATGTACGATTCCCAAGGTGAGTTTTACTCCTGGGGTAGCGGCGACAGGTGGTTGAGTTGCTCGGAGCCAATATGAAAGAGATTTTTATTTCTATTCCAGCCTTAGCCATGATGTTTTCGATATCTTCTGCCATTACTGGAGGTTTCAGGAACTAGGAAATCAGCAGGAGTATGTGAGTTCTATTTTACGATACTCATAGAAACTGCTGGAATAATTATGTACGATTCCCAAGGAAAAGGTGAGTTTTACTCCTGGGGTAGTGGCGACAGGTGGTTGAGTTTCTTTGAGCCAGTATGAAAGAGATTTTTATTTCTATTCCAGCTTTAGCCATGATGTTTTCGATATCTTCTGCCATTACTGGAGGTTTCAGGAACTAGGAAATCAGCAGGAGTATGTGAGATCTATTTTACGATACTCATCAAAACTGCTGGAATGATTATGTACGATTCCCAAGGAAAAGGTGAGTTTTACTCCTGGGGTACCGGCGACAGGTGGTTGAGTTGCTCTGAGCCAATATGAAAGAGATTTTTATTTCTATTCCAGCCTTAGCCATGATGTTTTCGACTGCTACTATTACCATGACTAGAGGATACACGAATGAGGACATCAGCAGGAGTACGTGAGTTCTATTTTACAATACTCATCAAAACTGCTGGAATGATTATGTACGATTCACAAGGAAAAGGTGAGTTTTACTCCTGGGGTACCAACGACAGTGGGTTTAGTGCTTTTCGGCCAATAATTAAGAGATTTTTATTTCTGTCCCTGCAGAACGAATAATGCCTACTGAAATGGGAAGCTTGACTGAGGATTTTAACGAGTAAATGAAATGGAGAATTTGAATTTTCTTGATAATAATGAAAAGCTGCTGAATGTCTTTGTACATATCACAGTTAAAAGGTGAGTTTTACCTTTGGTATAGAAGTGTTGGTTGGTTGCTTTGAGCCAATAAAGAGATTTTTATTTCTATTCCACCCTTAGCATGATGTTTTGACACCTACTGTCACTACTGGCGGTTTCATGAACGAGGAAATCAGCAAGAGTACGTGAGTTCTATTTTACAATACTAATAAAAGTGCTGGAATGATTATGTACGATTCACAACGAAAAGGTGAGTTTTACCTCTGGGGTGCCGGCGACAGTGGGTTTGGTGCTTTTCGGCCAATAATCAAGAGATTTTTATTTCTCTCCCTGCAGAACGAATAATCGGGCCTACTGAAATGGGAAGCTTGACTGTAGGATTTTTCAACGAGTAAATGAAATGGAGAATTTGAATTTTCTTCGATAATAATGAGGAAAGCTGCCTGAATGTCTTTGTACATATCACAGTTAAAATGTGAGTTTTACTCTTTTGGTATAGAGGAGTGTTGGTTGGGTTGCTTTGAGCCAATAGGCAAGAGATTTTTATTTCTATTCCACCCTTAGCCATGATGTTTTGGGACACCTACTGTCATTACTGGAGGTTTCATGAATGAGTTAATCAGCAGGAGTACGTGAGTTCTATTTTACGATACTCATAGAAACTGCTGGAATAATTATGTACGATTCCCAAGGAAAAGGTGAGTTTTACTCCTGGGGTACCGGCGACAGGTGGTTGAGTTGCTCTGAGCCAATATGAAAGAGATTTTTATTTCTATTCCAGCCTTAGCCATGATGTTTTCAACTGCTGCTATCACCATGACTAGAGGATACACGAACGAGGACATCAGCAGGAGTACGTGAGTTCTATTTTACAATACTCATCAAAACTGCTGGAATGATTATGTACGATTCACGTGGAAAAGGTGAGTTTTACTCCTGGGGTACCAACGACAGTGGGTTTAGTGCTTTTCGGCCAATAATCAAGAGATTTTTATTTCTGTTCCTGTAGAATGAATAAGAAGTCCTAGTAAAATTGGAAAAATGACTAGAGCATTTGTGAACTAAATTTAAATGAAATGGAAAAGTTGAATTTTCTTCGGTAATAATGACGAAATTTCCTGAATGTCTTTGTACAAATCACAATTAAAATGTGAGTTTTATTCCTTTGGTATGGAGAAGTGTTGGTTGAGTTGCTTCAAGCCAATATGCAAGAGATTTTTATTTCTATTCCACCCTTAGACATGATGTTTTCTGCTACTACTGTCACTACTGGCGGTTTCATGAACGAGGAAATCAGCAAGAGTACGTGAGTTCTATTTTACAATACTAATAAAAGTGCTGGAATGATTATGTACGATTCACAACGAAAAGGTGAGTTTTACTCCTGGGGTACGACAGTGGGTTTAGTGCTTTTGCCAATAATCAAGAGATTTTATTTCTGTCCCTGCAGAACGAATAATCAGGGCTACTGAAATGGGAAGCTTGACTGAGGATTTTAACGAGTAAATGAAATGGAGAATTTGAATTTTCTTGATAATAATAAAAGCTGCTGAATGTCTTTCTACAAATCACAGTTAAAATGTGAGTTTTACTCTTTTGGTATAGAGGAGTGTTGGTTGGGTTGCTTTGAGCCAATATGAAGAGATTTTATTTCTATTCCACCTTAGCCATGATGTTTTACACCTACTGTCACTACTGGAGGTTTCATGAATGAGGAAATCAACAGGAGTACGTGAGTTCTATTTTACATACTCATAAAAGTGCTGGAATAATTATGTATAATTCAAAAGGAAAAGGTGAGTTTTACTCCTGGGGTACCGCGACAGGTGGTTGAGTTGCTGAGCCAATATGAAAGAGATTTTATTTCTATTCCACCCTTAGCCATGATGTTTTCGATACTTCTGCCATTACTGGAAGTTTCAGGAACTAGGAAATCAGCAGGAGTATGTGAGTTCTATTTTACGATACTCATCAAAACTGCTGAATGATTATGTACGATTCAAGGAAAAGGTGAGTTTTACTCTGGGGTACCGCGACAGGTGGTTGAGTTGCTTGAGCCAATATGAAAGAGATTTTATTTCTATTCCAGCCTTAGCCATGATGTTTTCGATATCTTCTGCCATTACTGGAGGTTTCAGGAACAGGAAATCAGCAGGAGTATGTGAGTTCTATTTTACATACTCAAAACTGCTGGAATGATTATATACGATTCACAAAAAGGTGAGTTTTACTCCTGGGGTACCGACAGTGGGTTTAGTGCTTTGAGCCAATAATCAAGAGATTTTATTTCTGTTCCTGCAGAACGAATAATAGCCTACTGAAATGGAAGCATGACTGGAGATTTTTAACGAGTAAATGAAATGGAGAAGTTGAATTTTCTTGATAATAATGAGGAAAGCTGCCTGAATGTCTTTGTACAAATCACAGTTAAAATGTGAGTTTTACTCTGGTATAGAGGAGTGTTGGTTGCTTTGAGCCAATACAAGAGATTTTATTTCTATTCCACCCTTAGCCATGATGTTTTGGGACACCTACTGTCATTACTGGAGTTTCATGAATGAGAATCAGCAGGAGTACGTGAGTTCTATTTTACGATACTCATAGAAACTGCTGGAATAATTATGTACGATTCCCAAGGAAAAGGTGAGTTTTACTCCTGGGGTACCGGCGACAGGTGGTTGAGTTGCTCTGAGCCAATATGAAAGAGATTTTTATTTCTATTCCAGCCTTAGCCATGATGTTTTCAACTGCTGCTATCACCATGACTAGAGGATACATGAACGAGGACATCAGCAGGAGTACGTGAGTTCTATTTTACAATACTCATCAAAACTGCTGGAATGATTATGTACGATTCACATGGAAAAGGTGAGTTTTTTAACGAGTAAATGAAATGGAGAATTTGAATTTTCTTCGATAATAATGAGGAAAGCTGCCTGAATGTCTTTCTACAAATCACAGTTAAAATGTGAGTTTTACTCTTTTGGTATAGAGGAGTGTTGGTTGGGTTGCTTTGAGCCAATAGGCAAGAGATTTTTATTTCTATTCCACCCTTAGCCATGATGCTTTAGTGCTTTTCGGCCAATAATCAATAGATTTTTATTTCTGTTCCTGCAGAACGAATAATCGGGCCTTCTGAAATGGGAAGCTTGACTGTAGGATTTTTTAACGAGTAAATGAAATGGAGAATTTGAATTTTCTTCAATAATAATGAGGAAAGCTGCCTGAATGTCTTTGTACATATCACAGTTAAAATGTGAGTTTTACTCTTTTGGTATAGAGGAGTGTTGGTTGAGTTGCTCTGAGCCAATATAAAAGAGATTTTTATTTCTATTCCAGCCTTAGCCATGATGTTTTTGACTGCTACTGTCACCATGACTAGAGGATACACGAATGAGGACATCAGCAGGAGGACATGAGTTCTATTTCACAATACTCATAAAAGCTGCTGGAACAATTATGTACGATTTGGAACTAAAACGTGAGTGTTCCTGCTGGGCTACCGATGACAGTGGGTTTAGTGCTTTTGGGCCAATAGTCAAGAGATTTTTGTTTCTGTCCCTGGAGAACGAATAATAGGTCCTAATGAAATTGGAATAATGAATACAGGATTTGTTAACTAAATGGAAATGAAATGGAAATGAAATGGAGAAGTTGAATTTTTTTCAGTAATAATGAAGAAACTGCCTGACTATCTTTGTACAAATCACAATTAAAATTTGAGTTTTATTCCTTTTGTATGGAGGAGTGTTGGCTGAGTTGTTTTGAGCCAATATGCAAGAGATTTTTTTTTCTATTCCACCCTTAGCCATGTGTTTTCTACTACTACTATCACTACTGGAGGTTTCATGAACGAGGAAATCAGCAAGAGTACGTGAGTTCTATTTTATAATACTCATAAAAGTGCTGGAATGATTATGTACGATTCAGAAGGAAAAGGTGAGTTTTTGTCCTAGGGTTCCGAAGACAGTTTTTTGAGTGATTTTGGCCCAAGAACCAAGAGATTTCTCTTTCTATTTCTGATTAGGCATGAAACGTTCTACTCAAACCGCAAGCATGACTGGAGCATTCTTTTTTTTTTTTTTTTGGATTACATTTTTTTTTATTGAAAGAGTTTTAAAAAACAAAAACATTTTTCCCCCTTTTTTCCCCCTCCCTCCCAAAAAAAACCCCTTCCCCTCCTCCCCGGCCTCCCGGGTCAATCACAAGGTATTGTTATACATAAACCAAACATAGAATAAAATTTTCCCTTCCAGTCCAAATAACCACATCCAAAGCTTTTCATCTCCCAACCCCCTCCCCATTACATAAAATAACTTTCTAATTATTCAAAGGCAATCTGATATTTCTTAATCTGATATCTGTTTTGTAGATAATCAATCCATTTTTTCCATTCAATTAAATATCTTTCCTGCGTATTGTCTTTTAAAAACGCTGAGATTTTAGCCATCTCAGCCAAATTAATAACTTTCAATATCCATTCTTCTATTGTAGGTATCTCTTCTTCTTCCAGTATTGTCCAATCAACAGTCTTGCTGCTGTTATTAAATTCAGAATCAATTTAGTCTCAATCCGTTATAATTCCCAAAAGGAAAAATTGTGGCAGGAACTTTATCTTCTTCTTCAGTACATTTTGAATAATCCACCAAATTCTTATCCAAAAGACCTTAATTTTCTTGCAAGTCCACCAAATATGAAAATATGTAGCATCATCACAATCACACCTCCAACATTTCGCTTGGATATTAGGATACATACATGATAATTTTTGGGATCTATGCCATCTATAAAACATCTTATAAAAATTTTCCTTAAATTCTGTGCTTGTGTAAACTTAACATTTCTAACCCAAATTTTCTCCCATGTTTCCAACATTATTGGTTCCTGAATATTCTGTGCCCATTTTATCATACAATCCTTTACCAAATCCTTTTCCGAATCTATTTCAAGCAACACATTATACAATCTCTTTATATGCTCCTGGGTCTGATTCCTAATTTGCTTTATTAAATTTTCCTCCTTTGCATTATACCAATTTTTTGATCTTCTTTCCATCTAGCACTTATTTGCCCATATTGAAACCAAGTATAATTCCTCCCTTCTTCATTTAATACCTGTAATGATTTTAATTGCAATCTACCTCCTTCAGCATACAAAAGTTCTTTATAAGTAATCATTTCCTGTTTCTGTTCTATATTTATATTCTCTATTGCATGTCTAGGGCTCGCCCATATAGGAATCTTGTAATCTAATTTATAGGAATATTTTTCCAGGCCAAAACAGCACATCTCAACACATGATTCTTAAAAGCCCTATCCACTTTTTTTTCATAAAATAAGTACGCATGCCATCCATATAACAAGTCATAACCTTCTATATTCAAAATTCTTTCCTCTGTTAAGTTAAACCAGTCACTTATTACTGAAAGGGTTACTGCTTCATAATATAGTTTAAAGTTAGGCATTCTTAACCCACCTCTTTCCCGTGAGTCCTGTATTATTTTCATTTTAACCTCGCCTTTTACCCTGCCATATAAATTTATTAATCCCAATCTGCCAATCTTCCAAATTTTTATCCTTTTAATTATTGGTATCATCTGGAACAGAAACAAAAATCTAGGTAACACATTCATTTTAATAGCCGCAATCCTTCCCAATAGGGATAACTGCAATTTCTTCCAGCCACTCATATCATTCTGAACTTTTTGCCATAGCAAGTCATAATTATTCTTATAAAGTTTCTTGTTCGATGAGCTAATATAGGCCCTAAATATTTAACCTTTTTTACTACCTCAAATCCTGTCATTTCCTCTAGTTTTTGTTTCTGTTGTATAGACATATTTTTAATTATCACTTTTGTTTTATTCTGATTTATTTTAAATCCTGATACCTTTCCATATTTATCAATTACTTCCAACAAAAATCTACTTGAATTTATAGGATTTGTTAAGGTAACCACTACATCATCTGCAAAAGCTCTAACTTTGTACTCATATTGTCTAATCTTAATTCCCTCTATTTTCATTAATTCTCGTATTTTATCTAATAGTGGTTCCAGAGTCAAAACAAACAATAATGGTGATAAGGGACATCCCTGTCTCGTTCCTTTCGCAATCTTAATAACTTCTGTCAAGCTACCATTTACTATAATCTGTGCTGTTTGCTCTCCATAAATCGCTGTAATTATTCTAATAAAACAGTCTCCAAATTGCATTTTCTCTATTAATTTAAATAAAAAATCCCAATGCAATCGATCAAAGGCTTTCTGCATCCAAAAAATAAGTGCCGCTGAAGTATTCTTCTTTCCAAATATTCCAATATATTAATAATCTGTCTAACATTATTCCTCATCTGCCTCCCTTTATAAAACCAGATTGATCAGTATGAATTCTTTGTTGTAAAACTAACATTAATCTATTTGCTATTATTTTACAAAATCTTATAATCATTATTTAAAAGTGAAATCGGCCTGTAGTTACCAGGTTTAGAGCAGTCTTGCTCCTCTTCGGTATCAGTGAAATAAAAGATGTTTTCCATGACGGGGTATTCCACCCTAATTGTATCTGATTAAATAATTCTTTAAGTGGGCCTAATATTTCATCCTGTGTTTTTTTATAATAAGTTGCTGTAAGACCATCTGTACCAGGGGTTTTCCCCATTTTTAATTGTTTAATTGCCTCCACTATTTCTCCAGTAGCTATCGGCCGATTCAGCTCCTCCCTCTGTTCTAATGTTAGAATATTAACCTTATAATCTTTCAAATAATCATAAATGTCCCTATTCAATATTTTGTCTTTTGCATATAGTGCAGTATAAAATTCTGAGAATGCCTTTTAATTTTATCCTGTTGGTATATCTCTTTACCTTTATATTCTATTTTTTGTATGACACGTGCTTTCTGTTTCTTCCTTAAATTATATGCCAACCATCTCCCAGGTTTATTTGCATTACAAAAGGTATTATGTTTAGCATATTGTATATTCGTTGCCACCTGGTCTGCCATTAACATATTAAATTGACTCTGTAATATTTTTATAGCCTCTTTAAGTTTGTGATCTTGTGGGTTTTGAATTAATAACTGTTGCTTCCTTGAATTTCTTCTTCCAAATACCTACGCTGCCTTTGTTTATTATTCCTTTGCCTATTGTCCAAGTAAATCAATATCCCTCTAATAAACGCTTTGCTCTCCTCCCACACAGTTCCTATAGGTGTCCCTTTGTACATATTAAAATCAAAAATTTTTAACTGTTTCTTACAATAAATTACATTATCCTCATATCTAAACAGATTTTCATTCAACCTCCATGTTCTACCACCTTTTTTCCCTTGTAATAATTCCATCCATACTGGGCTATGGTCAGTTAAACACCTCGGAAATATCTTCGTTTTCTTCACCCTAGAAAGCAAGTCATTAGAAATTAAAATAAAATCAATACGTGAAAAAGATTGATGCCTATCAGAAAAAAAAGTAAAATCTCTCTCATCTGGATTCCGTAACCTCCATATATCTCTAAACTCAAAGTCTTCCATCATTTCAAAAAAGGATTTTGGTAATTTTGCATGTATAGGTATCTTCTTGGAGGAGGTTCTCTTATCCCTTCTTGTATCAATTACTCCATTCCAGTCTCCTAATAAAATAAACGAACTATAATCCCAGGGGGTCAACCTCTCATGTAACATTTTGTAAAACTTTTCTTGTTGCTGATTAGGTGCATAAATACTTTTTTGCATCTATCACCAGTTCAATAGCAATAAATCTTCCTTGAATATCTGCCTCAATTAACTTAGCTGGTATATCCTTCCTGATATATACAACAATTCCATGCTTCTTTTCCAAAGCTGATGCAACAAAATGGTTACCCAATTTTGAATTAATTAAATATTTTTGGTCTGATAATTTTATATGTGTCTCTTGCAAACAAATCACATCATTTTTAAATTGTTTCAAGTAGTGAAATATTTTCCTTCTTTTCTGAGCTGAATTCAAGCCATTAACATTCCATGACAAGATTCTATTTGCCATTACTGGCCTCCTGAAGCTTTGAAGCAGACAACGAAGCTCCTCCTCCGGTATCTTCCGTCTAGCTCCTCCCACAGCTTCCATACTGGGATCCTGACTTTTACTTTGAGACTGTTGCTCTTCTTTACGCTTAAGGGCTCCTCTTGTCACCCTTTGCTCTTGTGGTTCCTCTAATACTGGCAGCAATAAAGGCTCTTGGATCACCACGCCTTCTTGAGTCTCTTGAATTTTTTCTATCACTTCTATTTCGACTTTCAAAACTGTAGAAAGAAAATCCTTTGCCTTTAAAACAGTGTCAATTCTATATCTCCTTCCTTGATAGAATAGTGTCAGTCCAACTGGCACCTCCCATCTGAATTGAATCTGATGTTTTTTAAGTTCTTGTGTAAAAAAAGCAAATTCCTTCCTGTCTCTTAACATCTTTGAAGGAATCTCTTTCAACACCTTCAACTCCTGTTCTCCAATTTTAAAGTTTTCTGATATGAAACTTGCAGAATCTGATTTCTCATAGTCCTTTTCACAAAATAAACCACAATGTCCCGAGGAAGCTTTCTCTGTCTTGCAATCCAGGAATTAACTCTATATATTTTATCAATTTGGTAAGCTACCTCTTGGGGGTCCACTTCAATAAATTCAGCCAATGCTTCTGATATAATTTTTCTTAAGTCTTCTCACGCTCTTCTTGCATACCACGAATTCTAAGAGCTCCTTCCATAAGTTTATATTGTAATATCACAACCTGATCTTCATTTTGATCCACTTTTTCTGAACACCTTTCATTTGTCTTCTAAATGCTTATTTGACTGAGAGATCTGTTGCATTTCCACTTCCAATCCTTCAATTTTTTACTCAGTCCTTGAACTGCCATAAGAATATCTTCTTTCTTCACCCTAGAAAGCAAGTCATTAGAAATTAAAATAAAATCAATACGTGAAAAAGATTGATGCCTATCAGAAAAAAAAGTAAAATCTCTCTCATCTGGATTCCGTAACCTCCATATATCTCTAAACTCAAAGTCTTCCATCATTTCAAAAAAGGATTTTGGTTATTTTGCATGTATAGGTAACTTCTTGGAGGAGGTTCTCTTGTCCGTCCTTGTATCTATTACTCCATTCCAGTCTCCAAATAAAAAAAAAGAATAATAATCCCAGAGGGTACACCTCGCTTGTAACATTTTGTAAAACTTTTCTTGTTGCTGATTAGGTGCATAAATACCTATCAACAAAGTCTTTTGCATCTATCATCAGTTCAATAGCAATAAATCTTTCTTGAATATGTGCCTCAATTAACTTAGCTGGTATATCCTTCCTGATATATACAACAATTCCATGCTTCTTTTCCAAAGCTGATGCAACAAAATGGTTACCCAATTTTGAATTAATTAAATATTTTTGGTCTGATAATTTTATATGTGTCTCTTGCAAACAAATCACATCATTTTTAAATTGTTTCAAGTAGTGAAATATTTTCCTTCTTTTCTGAGCTGAATTCAAGCCATTAACATTCCATGACAAGATTCTATTTGCCATTACTGGCCTCCTGAAGCTTTGAAGCAGACAACGAGAGCTCCTCCTCCGGTATCTTCCGTCTAGCTCCTCCCACAGCTTCCATACTGGGATCCTGACTTTTACTTTGAGACTGTTGCTCTTCTTTACGCTTAAGGGCTCCTCTTGTCACCCTTTGCTCTTGTGGTTCCTCTAATACTGGCAGCAATAAAGGCTCTTGGATCACCACGCCTTCTTGAGTCTCTTGAATTTTTTCTATCACTTCTATTTCGACTTTCAAAACTGTAGAAAGAAAATCCTTTGCCTTTAAAACAGTGTCAATTCTATATCTCCTTCCTTGATAGAATAGTGTCAGTCCAACTGGCACCTCCCATCTGAATTGAATCTGATGTTTTTTAAGTTCTTGTGTAAAAAAAGCAAATTCCTTCCTGTCTCTTAACATCTTTGAAGGAATCTCTTTCAACACCTTCAACTCCTGTTCTCCAATTTTTAAGGTTGTCTGATATGAAACTTGCAGAATCTGATTTCTCATAGTCCTTTTCACAAAATAAACCACAATGTCCCGAGGAAGCTTTCTCTGTCTTGCAATCCAGGAATTAACTCTATATATTTTATCAATTTGGTAAGCTACCTCTTGGGGGTCCACTTCAATAAATTCAGCCAATGCTTCTGATATAATTTTTCTTAAGTCTTCTCACGCTCTTCTTGCATACCACGAATTCTAAGAGCTCCTTCCATAAGTTTATATTGTAATATCACAACCTGATCTTCATTTTGATCCACTTTTTCTGAACACCTTTCATTTGTCTTCTAAATGCTTATTTGACTGAGAGATCTGTTGCATTTCCACTTCCAATCCTTCAATTTTTTACTCAGTCCTTGAACTGCCATAAGAATATCTTCTTATTTTTGCATTAAAATTCTCCATCATCTCTTTTGCCTATCTTCAGAAAGTTTTAATTGTTCTTTCAATATTTCCTCAAGACTTGGTTCAGATCCCTTCTTCCAGAAGGCTTTAAAGGTTTAGCTGCCATTCTGTCTTCAAAAGAATCAGGAATTCAAACTTAATAACTCTCCTTCCTCCTTTCAGTATAAAAACTCCGTTTGTAACAATCCACAAATAACGCTGCTTCATCGTACTAAAAATTTTTACTTTCACTTTCAGACGCCATTTTAAAAGTCAATTAATCAAAGACAAAGAAAGGTTTCAAGTTTCAAAAGGAGTCGGTACTTGCCGTGTTGATTCTGCATCAAAGATCGAACGCTTGTGAAATTCTGCCTGCTTAGAATATCAATCAATTTAATAAGTCCTTTAGAGCAGAAGCGACATTCCTCTCCTTTTCCTGATAAAACAGGAGCGTGCTGAAGTTGGAGGAGTGGAATTGTGGGTCATAAATCCAGGAAAATTCGCTCTTGAGAGCAAACCCCCTGTCAGACCTGCCACTTTCCCACAACTCTGATAACCTCTTTCACCCAGAGGTTATGCTAAGCTCAGTGAACAGTGATTTATTTTCTGTTTCACTGACTTTTACAATCTTCTAAAACGGAGTGCTCTGTTAGAGCACCCAGCAGGAGGGTGACGTCACTGGAGCCTCCATGACTGGAGCATTCTTAATCATCTAAATCAACAGGAGAAGTTGAGTTTTATTGTATAACACTCAGGAAAGCTGCCTGAATGACTTTTTACAGTTCAATAAGAATCGGTGTGTTTTAATCCTGTGGTACGGATGACAGTTGGTTGTGTGTTTTTGGGCAAATAACCAAGAGATTTCTCTTTCTGTTCCTGCAGTAGGCATAATGCATTCTACTCCTACTGTAACCATGGCTGAAGGATTCATGACCGAGTGAATCAAAAGGAGTAGTTGGGAACTTCCTGCAGTGACATCGTGCTGCAGCAGGGCAAATGAGCGGATTCCACTCGATTTTGCCTGAACTTTCCTGCTCTTGAAGTCTTTGGAGTCAGATCAGATCGAGGTGGAAAGGTTTCTTCAGATCTTAATGTGGAGCAGAGCGAGCCTCGTTTGGCAAGAAGAGCATGAGAGAAATTTCTTAAGAATGCTGGATCCAGAGGCTTGAGGTCCTGATGAGCTACTCTGGGAATGAATAGTGGAAAACATTTTTAAGATTCGGAGAGAGGAGAAGAAAAGAGGAAAGAGGAAACTTTCAGAGATTGTCAAAGGACTTGAAAGAGAAGCGGGAATGTGGAGTTTGAACGGCAAGACGGCGGTGTGAGCGGAGATCAAGAGCTGTCAAATAGGAAGGAACCTATTGTGGTGAGTGGAGCACACGAGACAATTGGAACGTGTTCGCTCCTTTCTTTGGTATCACAAAAAACTTTATAACTTTACTTGTTGCAGTTGGGGAGTAAGAAGAGAAAGTGTTGGACTTAAAGGATACGCCGGAGCAACAAAGTAAAATGGAGCTACTGTTGAGCTACTAACAACGAACGTGACTGTGCAGTTCTGAATAAAGGAGACATCTTGAAGGAAGGGGACAAAAGACTTTTTTCTTAAAAAACAATAAAAAAATCCTTATATTTGATAATAATTTATTAAAGAACTTTTAGAACTCCTTATATATATATATATTTATTTATAAATTAACTGAAATATCTACAATTAATTATAATCAATCAATATTTATATTTGTACTTACTATATACCCAGAGATATTTATTTTTATTTATTTATATACTTATATTGAAATATTTACAATCTATACTAACACATACTAATTTCTCTATATACTTATATATTGAGTTTGGTATACTAAGTGACTCTCACTTAAGTGTAAGTGAATAGAGTAGTAGGCATAGAAATTTAGGAATATATTTAAGGTTGCTACCTCTAAAGGTTATAGAAGCTTAGGAAGGACAGTAATATTATTGATAAGTAAAGTACTGATTTATATATTTATATATTTATAATTATTAATTAAATATTAATAGGTTATGCTCAAAAATTGAAATCTATTTAAATAAAGACTATATTATTACATAATAGTATAAATAAGAGATTATTGGGGACTATCATAACAATTAGAGGGGAAGAAAAAAAGGGGGGGAAGTATATGGTACTGTGGAAAAAAATTTTCAGGAATATTAAAATGACTAGCATAAGTACCACAATCTCTAAAGCAGGGGGAAAGAAAATAACCTCAATGACAGCTTCACCCTCAGGATCAAAGTCGGCGGAAGTAAAGGGGAAGATAAAGGAGGAGATAAGAATGTTTGATGATAAGATTGGTAAAATGCAAGAGACGATAAGTAAGAACAAACAAAAGATAAAATTGGTAGAGGATAAAGGAAAATAGACATGGCAACGAATAGAATGATGGCGGAACATAGGGAATTGGAAGGAGCTATAATAAATCTGGAGATGGAGAAATCGATCGTATACCTCTGCTTTCAAAATATTCCTGAAACCAAAGAAGAAAATCTCCAGATGGCTGAGCTACCAGCGGAAATAGTACAAAAAAGTAAACAAGAACTGGAGAATGAAATTGATAAGGCATCCAGAATCCATACAAACTATGCACGAAGGAACAGACTTCCAAGAGGAGTCCACGTTAAATTTGTTAGGAAGAAAAGAGATGACCTTTATACCAAAACACGAGAAAAACCACTGATGTATAATGGAAAGATTATTGTATTAAAACAGATTCCCAAAAGAGTAAGAGAGCAAAGGTGAAGTTATCATTTCCTATCTTCACAATTACTAAAATATAGAGTGATGTTCTGATGGTTCATCCCAGAGGGGATGTTGATATCTAGGCAGGAGAAAAAATTTCAGATCGACACATTGGAAACGGCTCAGGAGTTCTATGATCATTATATAAGCGGGGAAGATGAGCAAGACAGTAGAGAAGAAGGAGAAAGTAAAAGTCAGAAAGATCAGACATCGGATGAAAAAAGTGTAGAATAGGACATAAGAGACCACAAGAAAACAGACCAACAAGAGAGGGAAAAACCAGAACCAGAGCACAGACCGAGAACAGAGCAAAGAGAGGACTGAAATTAGCAGAGAAGTAAGAAAATGGAAAATGAAATAAAGATGCTGTCATTAAATATAAACGGCATCAACTCAGCTACCAAATGTAAACAAATATTATTAAGACTACAAAAAAAAATGGATATCATCTGCCTCCAGGAGGTACACATTAAAGAAAAACATAGCAATCTCATAAGATGTCCCAAATTAGGGGAAGTATTTTCAGCATTGGCACAAAACTAAAAAAAGAGGGATTGCTGTATATATAAAAGATTGGTTAAATCCCAGGAAAATATTTGGTGATAAGGACGGAAGAATTCTAATAATGGAAATAAGTACAAATTATAAGAAAATACTGTTAGCAACAATCTATGCACCAAGTATAAAACAAGAAAAATTCTATAATAAATTACATAGGAAATTAACGGATCTAGAGGGCAAAAATATTTGTATAATAGGGAACTTTAACGGAGTGGTAGATAACAAATTGGACTACAAGACAATGAAAGAAAATAAAATTAAAGGTGAAAATTACCAAATGCTTTTTTTGAAATGGCAAAAAAGTTTAATCTTGGTGACGCATGGAGACAATTAAATAAACAGGAAAAACAATATACCTTCTTCTCTCATCCGCATAGACATGGCCTGGATGACTTCAGAATTGATCAGTAATCTAGAAGAGATGGACATCAAGCCGAACACCTGGGCGGACCATAGTCCCTTAGTATTAAAATGGAAAGGTAGGGCAAAAAAGAAGAGATGGACATTAGATCAAAGAATTGTTAAAGAAAAATAATATTCACAAATAATGGAAAGAGAATTAAAGATGTTTCTTAAAGAGAATAGGAACGAAGAGACTACATTACAGATCTTATGGGACACCGCCAAAGCCTACATGAGAGTGATAACTATCGCGTACATCGCAAGGAGAAATAAAGAGAAGAAGGAGCAACAAACACTAACATTGGAGAAGCTGAAAAAATTAGAATTATCAGTCTAGAAAGACCCCCAAAATATGGAAATAAGAAAGCAAATAGACCTAATGAAACATAAAATTAATCTACTACAACAGGAAGAAATGATATGGAATATAAAATTGGCAAAACAAAATTATTTTGAATCGGCGAATAAACCAGGGAGATTGCTCGCCCAAAAATTGAAAAAAGAAAAAGCCAAAAAATTAATACAACCTCTACAAGATGCACAAAGGAAACTCCTCCATCATAGAATCGAAGAGAAAAAAAAGTCCAAAATTACTTTCAAGCATTATATAGTCAAGAAAATATTAAAGAAGAAAATATTATAAATTACCTACAGGAGAGGAATTTGCCAAATCTAACAGAAGAAGACAAGGAAATGTTGAATGGGGAAATTACCTTAACAGCATTAAGAGAGGCAATTAAAAAACAGAAAAATAACAAAACACCGGGGACGGATGGGATTCCGGCGGACATATATAAAAGATTTTTATTTCTATTCCACCTTAGCCATGATGTTTTCGACACTACTGTCATTACTGGAGGTTTCAGGAACTAGGAAATCAGCAGGAGTTCTATGATCATTATATAAGCGGGAAGATGAGCAAGACAGTAGAGAAGAAGGAGCAACAAACACTAACATTGGAGAAGCTGAAAAAATTAGAACTATCAGTCTAGAAAGACCCCCAAAATATGGAAATAAGAAAGCAAATAGACCTAATGAAACATAAAATTAATCTACTACAACAGGAAGAAATGATATGGAATATAAAATCCTGGCAACAATAATTGCAGAAAGATTAAAAAGGATATTAAACAAAATTATTCATTTGGATCAAAACAGATTCTTACCCAAAAGACAAATTAAAAACAATGCAAGGATGATAATGAATATTCTAGAATACTATGATGCGCACCCAGAAAAAAAATTGGCAGTGATAATGGTAGATGCACAAAAGACGTCTGACAACTTGAATTGGCAGTTTTTAATTTATCAACTTATTGGGACGCAATTTGTCGACAAATTTATAGAAACAATTAAGACAATTTATTCGAAGCAAACAGCAAAAATTATGGTCAATGGAGATTTCACAGAAGAAGTTGAAATAAATAAAGGGGTTAGACAAGGCTGTCCATTATCCCCCCTCTTATTCATCCTGGCATTGGAGATATTATTGGTGCAAGTAAGAGGAAATAAGGAAATCAAAGGTTAAAAATCGAAAAGGAAGAATATAAGAGACAGGCCTTCGCAGACGACATGGCATTTATATTAGAGGACCCCTTGGAAACAGGAGAAAAGCTCTTACACGGAATAGAGAAATTTGGAACTGTAGCAGGCCTGAAAATAAATAAAAACAAAACAAAGATAATTACAAAGAACTTTACAAAAAGACAGGATAAGAAATTAGAGGAGAAACTAGGAATTCAAATTGTCAAAAAGGTAACGTACCTGGGCATTTCGTTTATAGCAAAAGTATCTTCAATAAAGGAAGACAATTGCTCTAAATTATTGCAGCAAAGTCAAAAAGACTTAGAAAATTGGGCAAAACTACAAATTTCATTGA
Organism: Ahaetulla prasina; assembly: GCF_028640845.1. Taxonomy (NCBI): domain Eukaryota; kingdom Metazoa; phylum Chordata; class Lepidosauria; order Squamata; family Colubridae; genus Ahaetulla; species Ahaetulla prasina. Next base: position 115,189,910 of record NC_080543.1, on the reverse strand, counting down.
TTGGGAGAATCGCCACGATAAAGATGAACATCTTACCTAAAGTTTTATATTTGTTTCAATCAGTACCTATAAAATTGGGGAAAATATTTTTTGACAAATTGAATAAAATTATGAGTAAATTTATATGGCTAGGGAAAAAAACCCAAATCAAATTTAAAATGTTACAAGATGCCAGAAGTAAGGGTGGATTTGGCCTCCCAGATTGGGAACTATATCACCAGGCTGCAACATTATCATGGCTAAGAGAATGGATAAATTTGAAGAATGGAAGAATTTTAACAATAGAGGGCCATGACTTGCAGAAAGGTTGGCAGGCCTTTATCTGGGATGGAAAAGACAAAGCCCATAAATATTTCCAGAGGCATCAAGTGAGGGAAGTACTATTAGAAACCTGGACAAAAATTAAAAGGAACTTCTATCCACAAATTCCAAGAAAATGGAAGGTAAAAGATAGCTATAAAGTGTAATGAGTATAGAAATTATTTAGCAATATATGAAATGTATATGTGTATAGTTTGATTAAAAGATTAAACGGATGTTATCAAAGATGCCGGTATCGGAAAGCTGCAAAATGTAAAAATAATTTTAACAATGTAAATACTGAATAAAAACTAATAAAACAACAACAAAAAAGGAGAAGTTGAGTTCTATTCTATAATACTTAGGAAAGCTGCCTGAAAGATTTTGCACAATTCATTAGGAAAAGGTGAGTTTTACTCCTGAAGTATAGACGACAGTTGGTTGAATGCAGTAGGCATGATGTGTTCTTCTCAAACGGTAAGCATGACTGGAGGATTTGAGACCGACTAAATCAAGAGGAGAAGGTGAGTTCTATTCTGTAATATTCTGGAATTCTGATTGAAAGAATTTGGTATGGAGGAGTGTTGGTTGAGTTACTTTGAGCCACTATGCAAGAGATTTTTATTTCTATTCCAGCATTAGCCATGATGTTTTCGACTCCTGCTATTACTGGAGGTTTCATAAACGAAGACATCAGCTGGAGTATGTGAGTTCTATTTTATAATACTCCTCAAAACTGCTGGAATTATTATGTACGATTCAAAAAGAAAAGGTGAGTTTTTACTCCTGGGGTACCGACGACAGTGGGTTTAGTGCTTTTGGGCCAATAATCAAGAGATTTTTATTTGTCTTCCTGCAGACCGAATAATAGGTCCTACTCAAATGGGGAAGTTGAATTTTGTTTGATAATAATGAGGAAAGATGCCTGAATGTCTTTGTACAAATCACAATTAAAATGTGAGTTTTACTCCTTTGGAATAGAGGAGTGTTGGTTGAGTTGCTTTGAGCCAAAATACAAGAGATTTTTTTTCTATTCCACCCTTAGCCATGATGTTTTCGACACCTACTGTCATTACTGGAGATTTCATGAACCAGGAAATCAGGAAGAGCACGTGAGTTCTATTTTACAATACTCATAAAAAGTGGTGGAATGATTGTACGATTCACGACGAATAGATGAGTTTTACTCCTAAAGTAACTGCGAAGGTGGTTGTGTTTCTTTGAGCCAATATGAAAGAGATTTTTATCTCTATAGAAGCCTTAGCCATGATGTTTTCGACTCCTACTATTACCATGACTGGAGGTTTCATGAACGAGGAAATCAGGAAGAGACGTGAGTTCTATTTTACAATACTCATAAAAAGTGCTGGAATGATTGTACGATTCACAACGAAAAGGTGAGTTTTACTCCTGGGGTACCGACGACAATGGGTTTAGTGCTTTTGGGCCAATAATCAAGAGATTTGTATTTCTCTCCCTGCAGAACAAATAATAGGGCCTACTGAAATTGGAAGCATAGCTGGAGTATTTGTGAACAAGTAAACAAAATGGAGAAGTTAAATTTTCTTTGATAATAATGACGAAAGCTGCCTGAATGTCTTTGTGCAAATCACAATTAAAATGTGAGTTTTATTCCTTTGGAATAGAGGAGCATTGGTTGAGTTGCTTTGAGCAAAAATACAAGAGATTTTTTTTCTGTTCCACCCTTAGCCATGATGTTTTCGACACCTATTGTCATTACTGGAAGTTTCATGAACGAGGAAATCAGCAGGAGTACGTGAGTTCTATTTTACAATACTCATAAAAAGTGCTGGAATGATTGTACGATTCAGGACGAAAAGGTGAGTTTTACTCCTGGGGTACCGACGACAGTGGGTTTGGTGCTTTTGAGCCAATATGAAAAAGATTTTTATTTCTATTCCAGCCTTAGCCATGATGTTTTTGACTCTTACTATTACCATGACTGGAGGTTTCATGAACGAGGAAATCAGGAAGAGCATGTGAGTTCTATTTTACAATACTCATAAAAAGTGCTGGAATGATTGTACGATTCACAACGAAAAGGTGAGTTTTACTCTTGGGGTACCGACGACAATGGGTTTAGTGCTTTTGGGCCAATAATCAAGAGATTTGTATTTCTATTCCAGCCTTAGCCATGATGTTTTTGACTCTTACTATTACCATGACTGGAGGTTTCATGAACGAGGAAATCAGGAAGAGCACGTGAGTTCTATTTTACAATACTCATAAAAAGTGCTGGAATGATTGTACGATTCACAACGAAAAGGTGAGTTTTACTCCTGGGGTACCGACGACAGTGGGTTTGGTGCTTTTGAGCCAATATGAAAAAGATTTTTACTTCTATTCCAGCCTTAGCCATGATGTTTTCGACTCCTACTATTACCATGACTGGAGGATACATGAAAGTGGACATCAGCAGAAGTATGTAAGTTCTATTTCACAATACACATAAAAACTGCTGGAATTATTATGTACGATTCAAAAAGAAAAGGTGAGTTTTTACTCCTGGGGTACCGACGACAGTGGGTTTAGTGCTTTTGGGCCAATAATCAAGAGATTTTTATTTGTCTTCCTGCTTAGCCATGATGTTTTGACTCTACTATTATCATGACTGGAGGTTTTATGAACGAGGAAATCAGGAAGAGCATGTGAGTTCTATTTTACAATACTCATAAAAGTGCTGGAATGTCTTTGTAAATCACAATTAAAATGTGAGTTTTACTCTGGTATAGAGGAGTGTTGGTTGAGTTTTGAGCCAATAATCAAGAGATTTTATTTCTATTCCAGCTTAGCCATGATGTTTTCGACACTACTGTCATGACTGGAGGATTTGTGAACAAGTAAACAAAATGGAGAAGTTGAATTTTCTTGATAATAATAAAAGCTGCTGGAATGTCTTTGTAAATCACAATTAAAAGGTGAGTTTTACTCCTGGAATAGAGGAGTGGTTGAGTTGCTTGAGCCAATACAAGAGATTTTATTTCTATTCCAGCCTTAGCCATGATGTTTTCGACACTACTGTCATGACTGGAGGATTCATGAATGAGGAATCAGCAGGAGTACGTGAGTTCTATTTTACATACTCATAAAACTGCTGGAATGATTATGATTCACAAGGAAAAGGTGAGTTTTACTCCTGGGGTAGCGACAGGTGGTTGAGTTGCTTTGAGCCAATCAAGAGATTTTTATTTCTATTCCACCTTAGCCATGATGTTTTGACTCTACTATTACCATGACTGGAGTTTCATGAATGAGGAATCAGCAGGAGTACATGAGTTCTCTTTTACAATACTCATAAAAAGTGCTGGAATGACTGTACGATTCACAACGAAAAGGTGAGTTTTACTCCTGGGGTACCAACGACAGTGGTTGAGTTTTGAGCCAATAATCAAGAGATTTTATTTCTATTCCTACAGAACGAATAATAGGGCCTACTGAAATGGGAAGCATGACTGGAAGATTTGTTAACAAGTAAACGAAATGGAGAAGTTGAATTTTCTTTGATAATAATGAGGAAAGATGCCTGAATGTCTTTGTACAAATCACAATTAAAATGTGAGTTTTACTCCTGGGGTACCGACGACAATGGGTTTAGTGCTTTTGGGCCAATAATCAAGAGATTTTTATTTCTCTCCCTGCAGAACGAATAATAGGGCCTACTGAAATGGGAAGCATAGCTGGAGGATTTGTGAAAGAGTAAACAAAATGGAGAAGTTAAATTTTCTTTGATAATAATGACGAAAGCTGCCTGAATGTCTTTGTGCAAATCACAATTAAAATGTGAGTTTTACTCCTTTGGAATAGAGGAGCGTTGGTTGAGTTGCTTTGAGCCAAAATACAAGAGATTTTTATTTCTATTCCAGCCTTAGCCATGATGTTTTCGACACATACTGTCACCATGACTGGAGGATTCATGAATGAGGGAATCAGCAGGAGTACGTGAGTTCTATTTTACAATTCTCATAAAAAGTGCTGGAATGACTTTGTATGATTCACAAGGAAAAGGTAAGTTTTACTCCTAGGGTAACGGCGACAGGTGGTTGTGTTTCTTTGAGCCAATATGAAAGAGATTTTTATCTCTATAGAAGCCTTAGCCACGATGTTTTCGACTTCTACTATTACCATGACTGGAGTATACATGAACGAGGACATCAGCTGGAGTATGTGAGTTCTATTTTACAATACTCCTCAAAACTGCTGGAACCATTATGTACGATTCACAACAAAAAGGTGAGTTCTATTTTACAATACTGATAAAAGTGCTGAATGTCTTTGTACATATCACAGTTAAAATGTGAGTTTTACTCTGGTATGGAGAAGTGTTGGTTGAGTTGCTTGAGCCAATATGAAAGAGATTTTATTTCTATTCCAGCCTTAGCCATGATGTTTTGACACCTACTGTCATTACTGGAGTTTCATGAATGAGAATCAGCAGGAGTATGAGTTCTATTTTCAATACTCATAAAAGTGCTGAATGATTGTACGATTCACAAAAGGTGAGTTTTACTCCTGGGGTAGCGACAGTGGTTGAGTTGCTTTGAGCCAATATCAAGAGATTTTATTTCTCCTGCAGAACGAATAATAGGGCCTACTGAAATGGGAAGCATGACTGGAGTATACATGAACGAGGAAATCAGGAAGAGCATGTGAGTTCTATTTTACAATACTCAAAACTGCTGGAATGATTGTACGATTCACAAAAGGTGAGTTTTACTCCTTTGGAATAGAGGAGTGGTTGAGTTGCTGAGCCAATATGAAAGAGATTTTATTTCTATTCCAGCTTAGCCATGATGTTTTCTGCTACTACTGTCACCATGACTGAGGATTTGTGAACAAGTAAACAAAATGGAGAAGTTGAGTTCTATTTTACAATACTCATAAAACTGCTGAATGTCTTGTACAAATCACAATTAAAATGAGTTTTACTCCTGGGGTACCAACGACAGTGGTTGAGTTGTTTTGAGCCAATAAAGAGATTTTATTTCTCCTGCAGAACGAATAATAGCCTACTGAAATGGGAAGCATGACTGGAGTTTCATGAATGAGGAATCAGCAGGAGTACGTGAGTTCTATTTTACAATACTGATAAAAGTGCTGAATGATTGTACGATTCAGGAAAAGGTGAGTTCTATTTTACAATACTCATAAAACTGCTGGAATGTCTTTGTGCAAATCACAATTAAAATGTGAGTTCTATTTTACAATACTCAAAACTGCTGGAATGATTGTACGATTCACAGGAAAAGGTGAGTTTTACTCCTGGGGTACCAACGACAGTGGGTTTAGTGCTTTTGAGCCAATATGAAAGAGATTTTATTTCTCCTGCAGAACGAATAATAGCCTACTGAAATGGGAAGCATGACTGGAAGTTTCATGAACGAGGAAATCAGCAGGAGTACGTGAGTTCTATTTTACAATACTCATAAAAAGTGCTGCAATGATTGTACGATTCAGGACGAAAAGGTGAGTTTTACTCCTGGGTACCGACGACATTGGGTTTGGTGCTTTTGAGCCAATATGAAAAAGATTTTTATTTCTATTCCAGCCTTAGCCATGATGTTTTTGACACCTACTGTCATTACTGGAGGTTTCATGAACCAGGAAATCAGCAGGAGTACGTGAGTTCTATTTTACATACTCATAAAACTGCTGAATGTCTTGTACAAATCACAATTAAAATGAGTTTTACTCCTTTGGAATAGAGGAGTGTTGGTTGGGTTGCTTTGAGCCAATAAAGAGATTTTATTTCTCCTGCAGAACGAATAATAGCCTACTGAAATGGGAAGCATGACTGGAGGTTTCATGAATGAGAATCAGCAGGAGTATGAGTTCTATTTTCAATACTCATAAAAGTGCTGAATGATTGTACGATTCAGGAAAAGGTGAGTTTTACTCCTGGGGTAGCGACAGTGGTTGAGTTGCTTTGAGCCAATATCAAGAGATTTTATTTCTCCTGCAGAACGAATAATAGCCTACTGAAATGGGAAGCTTGACTGAGGATTTGTGAACAAGTAAACAAAATGGAGAAGTGTTGGTTGAGTTGCTTTGAGCCAAAATACAAGAGATTTTTTTCTATTCCAGCTTAGCCATGATGTTTTGACTACTATTACCATGACTGGAGTTTCATGAATGAAATCAGCAGAATGTGAGTTCTATTTTACATACTCATAAAAGTGCTGGAATGATTGTACGATTCAGGAAAAGGTGAGTTTTACTCCTTTGGAATAGAGGAGTGGTTGAGTTGCTTTGAGCCAATATGCAAGAGATTTTATTTCTATTCCAGCTTAGCCATGATGTTTTCTGCTACTACTGTCACCATGACTGGAGGTTTCATGAACGAGAAATCAGCAGGAGTATGAGTTCTATTTTACAATACTCAAAACTGCTGGAATGATTGTACGATTCACAGGAAAAGGTGAGTTTTACTCCTGGGGTACCAACGACAGTGGGTTTGGTGCTTTTGAGCCAATAAAGAGATTTTATTTCTCCTGCAGAACGAATAATAGGGCCTACTGAAATGGAAGCTTGACTGGAGGTTTTATGAACGAGGAAATCAGGAAGAGCATGTGAGTTCTATTTTACAATACTCATAAAAAGTGCTGGAATGATTGTACGATTCACAACGAAAAGGTGAGTTTTACTCCTGGTATGGAGAAGTGTTGGTTGAGTTGCTTTGAGCCAATATGCAAGAGATTTTATTTCTATTCCAGCTTAGCCATGATGTTTTGACACCTACTGTCATGACTGGAGTATACATGAACGAGGAAATCAGCAGGAGTATGTGAGTTCTATTTTACAATACTCATCAAAACTGCTGGAATGATTGTACGATTCACAGGAAAAGGTGAGTTTTACTCCTGGGGTACCAACGACAGTGGTTGAGTTGCTGAGCCAATATGAAGAGATTTTATTTCTCCTGCAGAACGAATAATAGGGCCTACTGAAATGGGAAGCATGACTGGAGGTTTCATGAATGAGGAAATCAGGAAGAGCATGTGAGTTCTATTTTACAATACTCATAAAACTGCTGAATGTCTTTGTGCAAATCACAATTAAAAGGTGAGTTTTACTCCTGGGGTACCGGCGACAGGTGGTTGAGTTGCTCTGAGCCAATATGAAAGAGATTTTTATTTCTCTCCCCGCAGAACGAATAATAGGGCCTACTGAAATGGGAAGCATGACTGGAAAATTTGTGAACAAGTAAACAAAATGGAGAAGTTAAATTTTCTTTGATAATAATGACGAAAGCTGCCTGAATGTCTTTGTACATATCACAGTTAAAATGTGAGTTTTACTCTTTTGGTATAGAGGAGTGTTGGTTGGGTTGCTGAGCCAATATGAAAGAGATTTTATTTCTATTCCAGCTTAGCCATGATGTTTTCAACTGCTGCTATCACCATGACTGGAGGATTTGTGAACAAGTAAACAAAATGGAGAAGTGTTGGTTGAGTTGCTTGAGCCAATACAAGAGATTTTTTTCTATTCCAGCTTAGCCATGATGTTTTGACTCTACTATTACCATGACTGAGGTTTCATGAATGAGAATCAGCAGGAGTACGTGAGTTCTATTTTACAATACTAATAAAAGTGCTGAATGATTGTACGATTCACAAAAGGTGAGTTTTACTCCTGGGGTACCGACAGTGGGTTTAGTGCTTTGAGCCAATAAAGAGATTTTTTTCTATTCCACCTTAGCCATGATGTTTTCTGCTACTACTGTCATTACTGGAGTTTCATGAACCAGGAAATCAGCAGAATGTGAGTTCTATTTTACAATACTAATAAAAGTGCTGAATGATTGTACGATTCAGGAAAAGGTGAGTTTTACTCCTGGGGTACCGGCGACAGGTGGTTGAGTTGCTCTGAGCCAATATGAAAGAGATTTTTATTTCTCTCCCCGCAGAACGAATAACAGGGCCTACTGAAATGGGAAGCATGACTCGAAAATTTGTGTACAAGTAAACAAAATGGAGAAGTGTTGGTTGAGTTGCTGAGCCAATATGAAGAGATTTTATTTCTCCTGCAGAACGAATAATAGGGCCTACTGAAATGGGAAGCATGACTGGAGGATTTGTGAACTAAATTTAAATGAAATGGAAGCTTGACTGGAGGATTTGTGAACTAAATTTAAATGAAATGGAAAAGTTGAATTTTCTTGATAATAATGAGGAAAGCTGCCTGAATGTCTTGTACAAATCACAATTAAAAGGTGAGTTTTACTCTGGTATAGAGGAGTGTTGGTTGAGTTGCTTGAGCCAATATGCAAGAGATTTTTTTCTATTCCAGCCTTAGCCATGATGTTTTGACTCTACTATTACCATGACTGGAGTTTCATGAACGAGAAATCAGCAGGAGTATGAGTTCTATTTTAATACTCATAAAACTGCTGGAATGTCTTTGTACAAATCACAATTAAAATGTGAGTTCTATTTTACAATACTCATCAAAACTGCTGGAATGATTATATACGATTCACAGGAAAAGGTGAGTTTTACTCCTGGGGTACCAACGACAGTGGTTGAGTTGCTTGAGCCAATATGAAAGAGATTTTATTTCTCCTGCAGAACGAATAATAGCCTACTGAAATGGGAAGCTTGACTGGAGGTTTCATGAATGAGGAATCAGCAGGAGTATGAGTTCTATTTTACAATACTCATAAAAGTGCTGGAATGATTGTATGATTCAAGGAAAAGGTGAGTTTTACTCCTGGGGTAGACAGTGGTTGAGTTGCTCTGAGCCAATATGAAGAGATTTTATTTCTCCTGCAGAACGAATAATAGCCTACTGAAATGGGAAGCATGACTGGAGTTTCATGAATGAGAATCAGCAGGAGTACGTGAGTTCTATTTTACATACTCATAAAAGTGCTGGAATGATTATACGATTCACAAAAGGTGAGTTTTACTCCTGGTATAGAGGAGTGTTGGTTGAGTTGCTTGAGCCAATATGAAAGAGATTTTATTTCTATTTTAATACTCATAAAACTGCTGAATGTCTTTGTACAAATCACAATTAAAATGTGAGTTCTATTTTAATACTCATAAAACTGCTGAATGTCTTTGTACAAATCACAGTTAAAATGTGAGTTCTATTTTACATACTCATAAAACTGCTGGAATGATTATACGATTCACAAAAGGTGAGTTTTACTCCTGGGGTACCAACGACAGTGGGTTTGGTGCTTTTGAGCCAATATGAAAGATTTTTATTTCTATTCCTTAGCCATGATGTTTTGACTCTACTATTACCATGACTGGAGTTTCATGAATGAAATCAGCAGGAGTACGTGAGTTCTATTTTACAATACTAATAAAAGTGCTGGAATGATTGTATGATTCACAAAAGGTGAGTTTTACTCCTGGTATAGAGGAGTGTTGGTTGAGTTGCTTGAGCCAATATGAAAGATTTTTATTTCTATTCCTTAGCCATGATGTTTTGACACCTACTGTCATTACTGGAGTTTCATGAATGAAATCAGCAGGAGTATGTGAGTTCTATTTTACAATACTCATAAAACTGCTGAATGTCTTTGTACAAATCACAGTTAAAATGTGAGTTCTATTTTAATACTCATAAAACTGCTGAATGTCTTGTACAAATCACAATTAAAATGTGAGTTCTATTTTAATACTCATAAAACTGCTGGAATGATTATGTACGATTCACAAAAGGTGAGTTTTACTCCTGGGGTACCAACGACAGTGGGTTTAGTGCTTTGAGCCAATATGCAAGAGATTTTATTTCTATTCCTTAGCCATGATGTTTTGACTCTACTATTACCATGACTGGAGTTTCATGAATGAGGAAAGCTGCCTGAATGTCTTGTACAAATCACAATTAAAATGTGAGTTCTATTTTAATACTCATAAAACTGCTGAATGATTATGTACGATTCACAGGAAAAGGTGAGTTTTACTCCTGGGGTACGACAGTGGGTTTGGTGCTTTTGAGCCAATATGAAGAGATTTTATTTCTATTCCAGCCTTAGCCATGATGTTTTGACTCTACTATTACCATGACTGGAGTTTCATGAATGAGGAAATCAGCAGAGTACGTGAGTTCTATTTTAATACTCATAAAACTGCTGGAATGATTATACGATTCACAAAAGGTGAGTTTTACTCCTGGGGTACCAACGACAGTGGGTTTAGTGCTTTGAGCCAATATGAAAGAGATTTTATTTCTCCTGCAGAACGAATAATAGGGCCTACTGAAATGGGAAGCATGACTGGAGTTTCATGAACGAGAAATCAGCAGGAGTACGTGAGTTCTATTTTAATACTCATAAAACTGCTGAATGTCTTTGTACAAATCACAGTTAAAATGTGAGTTCTATTTTAATACTCATAAAACTGCTGAATGTCTTGTACAAATCACAGTTAAAATGTGAGTTCTATTTTACATACTCATAAAAGTGCTGGAATGATTATACGATTCACAAAAGGTGAGTTTTACTCCTGGGGTAGACAGTGGTTGAGTTGCTCTGAGCCAATATGAAAGATTTTTATTTCTCCTGCAGAACGAATAATAGCCTACTGAAATGGGAAGCATGACTGGAGTTTCATGAATGAAATCAGCAGGAGTGTGAGTTCTATTTTACAATACTCATAAAACTGCTGAATGTCTTGTACAAATCACAGTTAAAATGTGAGTTCTATTTTACATACTCATAAAACTGCTGAATGTCTTGTACAAATCACAATTAAAAGGTGAGTTTTACTCCTGGGGTACCAACGACAGTGGGTTTAGTGCTTTTGAGCCAATATGAAGAGATTTTATTTCTCCTGCAGAACGAATAATAGCCTACTGAAATGGGAAGCATGACTGGAGGATTTGTGAACAAGTAAACAAAATGGAGAATTTGAATTTTCTTGATAATAATGAGGAAATCAGCAGGAGTATGTGAGTTCTATTTTCAATACTCATAAAACTGCTGAATGTCTTTGTACATATCACAGTTAAAATGTGAGTTCTATTTTAATACTCATAAAACTGCTGAATGTCTTGTACAAATCACAATTAAAATGAGTTTTACTCTGGTATAGAGGAGTGTTGGTTGAGTTGCTGAGCCAATATGAAAGAGATTTTATTTCTCCTGCAGAACGAATAATAGCCTACTGAAATGGAAGTTGAATTTTCTTGATAATAATGAGGAAAGCTGCCTGAATGTCTTGTACAAATCACAATTAAAAGGTGAGTTTTACTCCTGGGGTAGACAGTGGTTGAGTTGCTTGAGCCAATAGGCAAGAGATTTTATTTCTCCTGCAGAACGAATAATAGCCTACTGAAATGGGAAGCATGACTGGAGGATTTGTGAACAAGTAAACAAAATGGAGAAGTTGAATTTTCTTGATAATAATAAAAGCTGCTGAATGTCTTTGTACATATCACAGTTAAAATGTGAGTTCTATTTTACAATACTAATAAAAGTGCTGGAATGATTGTACGATTCAAGGAAAAGGTGAGTTTTACTCCTGGTATAGAGGAGTGTTGGTTGAGTTGCTTTGAGCCAATATGAAGAGATTTTATTTCTATTCCTTAGCCATGATGTTTTCTGCTACTACTGTCACCATGACTGGAGGATTTGTGAACTAAATTTAAATGAAATGGAGAATTTGAATTTTCTTGATAATAATGAAAACTGCTGAATGTCTTTGTACATATCACAGTTAAAATGTGAGTTCTATTTTAATACTCATAAAACTGCTGGAATGATTATACGATTCACAGGAAAAGGTGAGTTTTACTCCTGGGGTACGACAGTGGGTTTAGTGCTTTTGAGCCAATACAAGAGATTTTATTTCTATTCCACCTTAGCCATGATGTTTTCAACTGCTGCTATCACCATGACTGGAGGTTTCATGAATGAGGAAATCAGCAGAGTACGTGAGTTCTATTTTACAATACTCATAAAACTGCTGAATGTCTTGTACAAATCACAATTAAAATGTGAGTTCTATTTTACAATACTAATAAAAGTGCTGGAATGATTATATACGATTCACAGGAAAAGGTGAGTTCTATTTTACAATACTCATCAAAACTGCTGGAATGATTATACGATTCACAAAAGGTGAGTTTTACTCCTGGGGTACGACAGGTGGTTGAGTTGCTCTGAGCCAATATCAAGAGATTTTATTTCTCTCCTGCAGAACGAATAATAGCCTACTGAAATGGGAAGCTTGACTGGAGGTTTCATGAACGAGGACATCAGCAGGAGTACGTGAGTTCTATTTTAATACTCATAAAACTGCTGAATGTCTTGTACAAATCACAATTAAAATGAGTTTTACTCCTGGTATAGAGGAGTGTTGGTTGAGTTGCTGAGCCAATAAAGAGATTTTATTTCTCTCCTGCAGAACGAATAATAGCCTACTGAAATGGGAAGCATGACTGGAGGATTTGTGAACTAAATTTAAATGAAATGGAAAAGTTGAATTTTCTTGATAATAATAAAAGCTGCTGAATGTCTTGTACAAATCACAATTAAAATGTGAGTTCTATTTTACAATACTCATCAAAACTGCTGAATGTCTTGTACAAATCACAGTTAAAATGTGAGTTCTATTTTCAATACTCATAAAACTGCTGAATGTCTTTGTACAAATCACAATTAAAAGGTGAGTTTTACTCCTGGGGTACCAACGACAGTGGGTTTAGTGCTTTTGAGCCAATATGAAAGAGATTTTATTTCTCTCCTGCAGAACGAATAATAGCCTACTGAAATGGGAAGCATGACTGGAGGTTTCATGAATGAAATCAGCAGAGTGTGAGTTCTATTTTACAATACTCATAAAACTGCTGAATGTCTTGTACAAATCACAATTAAAATGTGAGTTCTATTTTACAATACTAATAAAAGTGCTGGAATGATTATATACGATTCACGTGGAAAAGGTGAGTTCTATTTTACAATACTCATCAAAACTGCTGAATGTCTTTGTACATATCACAGTTAAAATGTGAGTTTTACTCTGGTATAGAGGAGTGTTGGTTGAGTTGCTGAGCCAATATGAAGAGATTTTATTTCTCCTGCAGAACGAATAATAGCCTACTGAAATGGAGAAGTTGAGTTCTATTTTACAATACTCATAAAAGTGCTGGAATGATTATATACGATTCACAAAAGGTGAGTTTTACTCCTGGGGTACCAACGACAGTGGGTTTAGTGCTTTGAGCCAATAATCAAGAGATTTTATTTCTCCTGCAGAACGAATAATCGGGCCTACTGAAATGGAAAAGTTGAATTTTCTTGATAATAATAAAAGCTGCTGAATGTCTTGTACAAATCACAATTAAAATGTGAGTTCTATTTTACAATACTCATAAAACTGCTGAATGTCTTGTACAAATCACAATTAAAATGTGAGTTCTATTTTACATACTCATAAAACTGCTGAATGTCTTGTACAAATCACAGTTAAAATGTGAGTTCTATTTTACAATACTCATCAAAACTGCTGAATGTCTTGTACAAATCACAGTTAAAATGTGAGTTCTATTTTACAATACTCAAAACTGCTGGAATGATTATATACGATTCACAAAAGGTGAGTTTTACTCCTGGGGTACCAACGACAGTGGGTTTAGTGCTTTTGAGCCAATATGAAAGAGATTTTATTTCTCTCCTGCAGAACGAATAATAGCCTACTGAAATGGGAAGCATGACTGGAGGTTTCATGAATGAAATCAGCAGAGTACGTGAGTTCTATTTTACATACTCATAAAACTGCTGAATGTCTTGTACAAATCACAGTTAAAATGTGAGTTCTATTTTACAATACTCATAAAACTGCTGGAATGATTATATACGATTCACAAAAGGTGAGTTTTACTCCTGGGGTACCAACGACAGTGGGTTTAGTGCTTTGAGCCAATATCAAGAGATTTTTTTCTATTCCAGCCTTAGCCATGATGTTTTGGGACACCTACTGTCATTACTGGAGGTTTCATGAATGAAATCAGCAGAGTACGTGAGTTCTATTTTAATACTCATAAAACTGCTGAATGTCTTGTACAAATCACAGTTAAAATGTGAGTTCTATTTTAATACTCATAAAACTGCTGGAATGATTGTACGATTCACAAAAGGTGAGTTTTACTCCTTTGGTATGGACAAGTGTTGGTTGGGTTGCTTTGAGCCAATAGGCAAGAGATTTTATTTCTATTCCTTAGCCATGATGTTTTCTGCTACTACTGTCACCATGACTGGAGGTTTCATGAATGAGGAAAGCTGCCTGAATGTCTTTGTACAAATCACAATTAAAATGAGTTTTACTCTGGTATAGAGGAGTGTTGGTTGAGTTGCTTGAGCCAATATGAAAGAGATTTTATTTCTATTCCTTAGCCATGATGTTTTCACTACTGTCATTACTGGAGGTTTCATGAATGAGGAATCAGCAGGAGTATGAGTTCTATTTTACAATACTCATAAAACTGCTGAATGTCTTTGTACAAATCACAATTAAAATGTGAGTTTTACTCTGGTATAGAGGAGTGTTGGTTGAGTTGCTCTGAGCCAATATGAAGAGATTTTATTTCTATTCCAGCCTTAGCCATGATGTTTTCAACTGCTGCTATCACCATGACTGAGGTTTCATGAATGAGGAAAGATGCCTGAATGTCTTTGTACATATCACAGTTAAAATGTGAGTTCTATTTTACAATACTCCTCAAAACTGCTGGAACGATTATGTACGATTCACAACAAAAAGGTGAGTGTTCCTCCTAGGGCACCGACCACAGTGGGTTTAGATCTTTTGGGCCAATAATCAAGAGATTTGTATTTGTTTCCCTACAGAACGAATAATAGGGCCTACTGAAATGGGAAGCATGACTGGAAGATTTGTTAACAAGTAAACGAAATGGAGAAGTTGAATTTTCTTTGATAATAATGAGGAAAGATGCCTGAATGTCTTTGTACAAATCACAATTAAAATGTGAGTTTTACTCCTGGGGTACGGACGACAATGGTTTTAGTGCTTTTGGGCCAATAATCAAGAGATTTGTATTTCTCTCCCTGCAGAACAAATAATAGGGCCTACTGAAATTGGAAGCATAGCTGGAGTATTTGTGAACAAGTAAACAAAATGGAGAAGTTAAATTTTCTTTGATAATAATGACGAAAGCTGCCTGAATGTCTTTGTGCAAATCACAATTAAAATGTGAGTTTTATTCCTTTGGAATAGAGGAGCATTGGTTGAGTTGCTTTGAGCAAAAATACAAGAGATTTTTTTTCTGTTCCACCCTTAGCCATGATGTTTTCGACACCTATTGTCATTACTGGAAGTTTCATGAACGAGGAAATCAGCAGGAGTACGTGAGTTCTATTTTACAATACTCATAAAAAGTGCTGGAATGATTGTACGATTCAGGACGAAAAGGTGAGTTTTACTCCTGGGGTACCGACGACATTGGGTTTGGTGCTTTTGAGCCAATATGAAAAAGATTTTTACTTCTATTCCAGCCTTAGCCATGATGTTTTCGACTCCTACTATTATCATGACTGGAGGTTTTATGAACGAGGAAATCAGGAAGAGCATGTGAGTTCTATTTTACAATACTCATAAAAAGTGCTGGAATGATTGTACGATTCACAACGAAAAGGTGAGTTTTACTCCTGGGGTACCGACGACAATGGGTTTAGTGCTTTTGGGCCAATAATCAAGAGATTTTTATTTCTCTCCCCGCAGAACGAATAATAGGGCCTACTGAAATGGGAAGCATGACTGGAAAATTTGTGAACAAGTAAACAAAATGGAGAAGTTAAATTTTCTTTGATAATAATGACGAAAGCTGCCTGAATGTCTTTGGGCAAATCACAATTAAAATGTGAGTTTTACTCCTTTGGAATAGAGGAGCGGTGGTTGAGTTGCTTTGAGCCAAAATACAAGAGATTTTTTTTTCTGTTCCACCCTTAGCCATGATGTTTTCGACACCTACTGTCATTACTGGAGGTTTCATGAACGATGAAATCAGCAGGAGTACGTGAGTTCTATTTTACAATACTCATAAAAAGTGCTTAAATGATTGTACGATTCAGAACGAAAAGGTGAGTTTTACTCCTGGGGTACCGACAGTGGTTGAGTGCTTTGAGCCAATATGAAAGAGATTTTTTTCTATTCCAGCCTTAGCCATGATGTTTTGGGACACCTACTGTCATTACTGGAGGTTTCATGAACGAGGAAATCAGCAGAGTACGTGAGTTCTATTTTACATACTCATAAAACTGCTGGAATGATTATACGATTCACAAGGAAAAGGTGAGTTTTACTCCTGGGGTACGACAGTGGGTTTAGTGCTTTGAGCCAATAATCAAGAGATTTTATTTCTCCTGCAGAACGAATAATAGCCTACTGAAATGGGAAGCATGACTGGAAGATTTGTTAACAAGTAAACGAAATGGAGAAGTTGAATTTTCTTCGATAATAATGAGGAAAGCTGCCTGAATGTCTTAGTACAAATCACAGTTAAAATGTGAGTTTTACTCTTTTGGTATAGAGGAGTGTTGGTTGGGTTGCTTTGAGCCAATATAAAAGAGATTTTTATTTCTAAAAATTTATTTCAGCCTTAGCCATGATGTTTTCGACTCCTACTGTCACCATGACTGGAGGATACATGAATGAGGGAATCAGCAGGATTACGTGAGTTCTATTTTACAATACTCATAAAAAGTGCTTAAATGATTGTACGATTCAGAATGAAAAGGTGAGTTTTACTCCTGGGGTACCGACAGTGGGTTTAGTGCTTTTGAGCCAATAATCAAGAGATTTTATTTCTATTCCTGCAGAACGAATAATAGGGCCTACTGAAATGGGAAGCATGACTGGAGGATTTGTGAACTAAATTTAAATGAAATGGAGAATTTGAATTTTCTTCGATAATAATGAGGAAAGCTGCCTGAATGTCTTTGTACATATCACAGTTAAAATGTGAGTTTTATTCCTTTGGTATGGAGAAGTGTTGATTGAGGTGCTTCAAGCCAATATGCAAGAGAATTTTATTTCTATTCCACCCTTAGACATGATGTTTTCTGCTACTACTGTCACTACTGGCGGTTTCATGAACGAGGAAATCAGCAAGAGTACGTGAGTTCTATTTTACAATACTAATAAAAGTGCTGGAATGTCTTTGTACAAATCACAATTAAAAGGTGAGTTTTACTCCTGGGGTACCGCGACAGTGGTTTAGTGCTTTTGAGCCAATAATCAAGAGATTTTATTTCTATTCCACCCTTAGCCATGATGTTTTGACTACTATTACCATGACTGGAGGATTTGTGAACAAGTAAACAAAATGGAGAAGTTAAATTTTCTTGATAATAATAAAACTGCTGGAATGTCTTTGTGCAAATCACAATTAAAAGGTGAGTTTTACTCCTGGGGTAGCGACAGTGGTTGAGTTGCTTTGAGCCAAAATACAAGAGATTTTATTTCTATTCCACCTTAGCCATGATGTTTTGACACTACTGTCATTACTGGAGTTTCATGAACGAGGAAATCAGCAGAGTACGTGAGTTCTATTTTACAATACTCATAAAAAGTGCTGGAATGATTGTACGATTCAGGAAAAGGTGAGTTTTACTCCTGGGGTACGACAGTGGTTGAGTTGCTTTTGAGCCAATATGAAAAAGATTTTTATTTCTATTCCAGCCTTAGCCATGATGTTTTTGACTCTTACTATTACCATGACTGGAGGTTTCATGAACGAGGAAATCAGGAAGAGCATGTGAGTTCTATTTTACAACACTCATAAAAAGTGCTGGAATGATTGTACGATTCACAACGAAAAGGTGAGTTTTACTCCTGGGGTACCGACGACAATGGTTTTAGTGCTTTTGGGCCAATAATCAAGAGATATTTATTTCTCTCCCTGCAGAACAAATAATAGGGCCTACTGAAATTGGAAGCATAGCTGGAGTATTTGTGAACAAGTAAACAAAATGGAGAAGTTAAATTTTCTTTGATAATAATGACGAAAGCTGCCTGAATGTCTTTGTGCAAATCACAATTAACATGTGAGTTTTATTCCTTTGGAATAGAGGAGCATTGGTTGAGTTGCTTTGAGCAAAAATACAAGAGATTTTTTTTCTGTTCCACCCTTAGCCATGATGTTTTCGACACCTATTGTCATTACTGGAAGTTTCATGAACGAGGAAATCAGCAGGAGTACGTGAGTTCTATTTTACAATACTCATAAAAAGTGCTGCAATGATTGTACGATTCAGGACGAAAAGGTGAGTTTTACTCCTGGGTACCGACGACATTGGGTTTGGTGCTTTTGAGCCAATATGAAAAAGATTTTTATTTCTATTCCAGCCTTAGCCATGATGTTTTTGACATCTACTGTCATTACTGGAGGTTTCATGAACCAGGAAATCAGGAAGAGCACGTGAGTTCTATTTTACAATACTCATAAAAAGTGCTGGAATGATTGTACGATTCAGAACGAAAAGGTGAGTTTTACTCCTGGGGTACCGACGACAGTGGGTTTGGTGCTTTTGAGCCAATATGAAAAAGATTTTTATTTCTATTCCAGCCTTAGCCATGATGTTTTTGACTCCTACTATTACCATGACTGGAGGTTTCATGAACGAGGAAATCAGGAAGAGCATGTGAGTTCTATTTTACAATACTGATAAAAAGTGCTGGAATGATTGTACGATTCACAAGGAAAAGGTGAGTTTTACTCCTGGGGTACCGACGACAATGGGTTTAGTACTTTTGGGCCAATAATCAAGAGATTTTTATTTCTCTCCCTGCAGAACGAATAATAGGGCCTACTGAAATGGGAAGCATAGCTGGAGGATTTGTGAACAAGTAAACAAAATGGAGAAGTTAAATTTTCTTTGATAATAATGACGAAAGCTGCCTGAATGTCTTTGTGCAAATCACAATTAAAATGTGAGTTTTACATTTAGAGGAGCGTTGGTTGAGTTGAGTTGCTTTGAGCCAAAATACAAGAGATTTTTATTTCTATTCCAGCCTTAGCCATGATGTTTTCGACACATACTGTCACCATGACTGGAGGATTCATGAATGAGGGAATCAGCAGGAGTACGTGAGTTCTATTTTACAATTCTCATAAAAAGTGCTGGAATGACTTTGTATGATTCACAAGGAAAAGGTAAGTTTTACTCCTAGGGTAACGGCGACAGGTGGTTGTGTTTCTTTGAGCCAATATGAAAGAGATTTTTATCTCTATTCCACCTTAGCCATGATGTTTTGACTCTACTATTACCATGACTGGAGGTTTCATGAACGAGGAATCAGCAGAGTATGTGAGTTCTATTTTACAATACTCAAAACTGCTGGAATGATTATGATTCACAAAAAGGTGAGTTTTACTCCTGGGGTAGCGACAGTGGTTGAGTTGCTTGAGCCAATAATCAAGAGATTTTATTTCTCTCCTGCAGAACGAATAATAGCCTACTGAAATGGGAAGCATGACTGGAAGATTTGTTAACAAGTAAACGAAATGGAGAAGTTGAATTTTCTTTGATAATAATGAGGAAAGATGCCTGAATGTCTTTGTACAAATCACAATTAAAATGTGAGTTTTACTCCTGGGGTACCGACGACAATGGTTGAGTTGCTTTGAGCCAATAATCAAGAGATTTTATTTCTTCCTGCAGAACGAATAATAGCCTACTGAAATGGGAAGCATGACTGGAGGATTTGTGAACAAGTAAACAAAATGGAGAAGTTGAATTTTCTTGATAATAATGAAAAGCTGCTGAATGTCTTGTACAAATCACAATTAAAAGGTGAGTTTTATTCCTTTGGTATAGAGGAGTGTTGGTTGAGTTGCTTTGAGCCAAAATACAAGAGATTTTATTTCTATTCCACCTTAGCCATGATGTTTTGGGACACCTACTGTCATTACTGGAGTTTCATGAACGAGGAAATCAGCAGAATGTGAGTTCTATTTTACAATACTCATAAAACTGCTGGAATGATTGTACGATTCACAAAAGGTGAGTTTTACTCCTGGGGTACCGCGACAGTGGTTGAGTGCTTTGAGCCAATATGAAAGAGATTTTATTTCTATTCCAGCCTTAGCCATGATGTTTTGACTCTACTATTACCATGACTGGAGGTTTCATGAACAGGAAATCAGCAGAATGTGAGTTCTATTTTACATACTCATAAAAGTGCTGGAATGATTATACGATTCACAAGGAAAAGGTGAGTTTTACTCCTGGGGTACCAACGACAGTGGTTGAGTTGCTTGAGCCAATATGAAAAAGATTTTTATTTCTATTCCAGCCTTAGCCATGATGTTTTCGACACATACTGTCACCATGACTGGAGGATTCATGAATGAGGGAATCAGCAGGAGTACGTGAGTTCTATTTTACAATACTCATAAAAAGTGCTTAAATGATTGTACGATTCAGAATGAAAAGGTGAGTTTTACTCCTGGGGTACCGACGACAGTGGGTTTGGTTCTTTTGAGCCAATATGAAAAAGATTTTTATTTCTATTCCAGCTTTAGCCATGATGTTTTTGACTCTTACTATTACCATGACTGGAGGTTTCATGAACGAGGAAATCAGGAAGAGCACGTGAGTTCTATTTTACAATACTGATAAAAAGTGCTGGAATGATTGTACGATTCACAAGGAAAAGGTGAGTTT
Source organism: Ahaetulla prasina (assembly GCF_028640845.1). Taxonomy (NCBI): domain Eukaryota; kingdom Metazoa; phylum Chordata; class Lepidosauria; order Squamata; family Colubridae; genus Ahaetulla; species Ahaetulla prasina. The sequence continues at coordinate 115,168,951 of NC_080543.1, read as the reverse complement.
TACTCCTGGGGTACCGACGACAATGGGTTTGGTGCTTTTGAGCCAATATGAAAAAGATTTTTATTTCTATTCCAGCTTTAGCCATGATGTTTTTGACTCTTACTATTACCATGACTGGAGGTTTCATGAACCAGGAAATCAGAAAGAGCACGTGAGTTCTATTTTACAATACTGATAAAAAGTGCTGGAATGATTATACGATTCACAACGAAAAGGTGAGTTTTACTCCTGGGGTACCGACGACAGTGGGTTTGGTTCTTTTGAGCCAATATGAAAAAGATTTTTATTTCTATTCCAGCCTTAGCCATGATGTTTTTGACTCCTACTATTACCATGACTGGAGGTTTCATGAACGAGGAAATCAGGAAGAGCATGTGAGTTCTATTTTACAATACTGATAAAAAGTGCTGGAATGATTGTACGATTCACAAGGAAAAGGTGAGTTTTACTCCTGGGGTACTCACGACAATGGTTTTAGTGCTTTTGGGCCAATAATCAAGAGATTTTTATTTCTCTCCCTGCAGAATGAATAATAGGGCCTACTGAAATGGGAAGCATAGCTGGAGGATTTGTGAAAGAGTAAACAAAATGGAGAAGTTAAATTTTCTTTGATAATAATAAAAGCTGCTGAATGTCTTTGTACAAATCACAATTAAAAGGTGAGTTTTACTCCTGGGGTAGGCGACAGTGGTTGAGTTGCTTTGAGCCAATATGAAAGATTTTTATTTCTATTCCACCTTAGCCATGATGTTTTGACACCTACTGTCATTACTGGAGGTTTCATGAATGAGAATCAGCAGGAGTACGTGAGTTCTATTTTAATACTCATAAAACTGCTGGAATGATTATGTACGATTCCCAAGGAAAAGGTGAGTTTTACTCCTGGGGTAGCGACAGGTGGTTGAGTTTCTTTGAGCCAATATGAAAGAGATTTTTTTCTATTCCACCTTAGCCATGATGTTTTCGACTACTGTCATTACTGGAGGTTTCATGAACGAGGAAATCAGCAGGAGTATGAGTTCTATTTTACAATACTCATAAAACTGCTGGAATGATTGTACGATTCACAGGAAAAGGTGAGTTTTACTCCTGGGGTACCGCGACAGTGGTTGAGTTGCTTTGAGCCAATAATCAAGAGATTTTATTTCTATTCCTGCAGAACGAATAATAGGGCCTACTGAAATGGGAAGCTTGACTGAGGATTTTTAACGAGTAAATGAAATGGAGAATTTGAATTTTCTTGATAATAATGAAAACTGCTGAATGTCTTTGTACAAATCACAATTAAAATGTGAGTTTTACTCCTTTGGTATAGAGGAGTGTTGGTTGAGTTGCTGAGCCAATATGCAAGAGATTTTATTTCTATTCCACCTTAGCCATGATGTTTTGACACCTACTGTCATTACTGGAGGTTTCATGAATGAGGAAATCAGCAAGAGTATGTGAGTTCTATTTTACAATACTCATAAAAGTGCTGGAATGATTATGATTCACAAGGAAAAGGTAAGTTTTACTCCTAGGGTAACGGCGACAGGGGGGTGTGTTTCTTTGAGCCAATATGAAAGAGATTTTTATCTCTATAGAAGCCCTAGCCACGGTGGTTTCGACCTCTTCTATTACCATGACTGGAGGTTTCATGAACGAGGACATCAGCTGGAGTATGTGAGTTCTATTTTACAATACTCCTCAAAACTGCTGGAACCATTATGTACGATTCACAACAAAAGGTGAGTTTTACTCCTGGGGTACCGACAGTGGGTTTGGTGCTTTGAGCCAATAATCAAGAGATTTTATTTCTATTCCTGCAGAACGAATAATAGCCTACTGAAATGGGAAGCATGACTGGAGGATTTGTGAACTAAATTTAAATGAAATGGAGAAGTTGAATTTTCTTGATAATAATGAAAACTGCTGAATGTCTTTGTACAAATCACAATTAAAATGAGTTTTACTCCTGGGGTACCGGCGACAGTGGTTTAGTGCTTTGAGCCAATAATCAAGAGATTTTATTTCTCCTGCAGAACGAATAATAGCCTACTGAAATGGAAGCATGACTGGAGGATTTGTGAACAAGTAAACAAAATGGAGAAGTTAAATTTTCTTGATAATAATGAAAAGCTGACTGAATGTCTTTGTAAAAATTAGAATTAAAATGTGAGTTTTACCCCTTTGGTATACAGGAGCATTGGTTGAGTTGGTTTGAACCAAAATACAAGAGATTTTTTTTTCTATTCCACCCTTAGCCATGATGTTTTCGACACCTACTGTAAATACTGGTGGTTTCATGAATGAGGAAATCAACAGGAGTACGTGAGGTCTATTTTAAAATACTCATAAAAAGTGCTGGAATGATTGTACGATTCACAAAAGGTGAGTTTTACTCCTGGGGTAGACAGTGGGTTGAGTTGCTTTGAGCCAATATGAAGAGATTTTATTTCTATTCCAGCCTTAGCCATGATGTTTTGACACCTACTGTCATTACTGGAGGTTTCATGACGAGGAAATCAGCAGAATGTGAGTTCTATTTTACAATACTCATAAAAGTGCTGGAATGATTATACGATTCACAAAAGGTGAGTTTTACTCTGGGGTACCGGCGACAGTGGGTTTAGTGCTTTGAGCCAATCAAGAGATTTTATTTCTCCTGCAGAACGAATAATAGGGCCTACTGAAATGGAAGCATGACTGGAGGATTTGTGAACAAGTAAACAAAATGGAGAAGTTGAATTTTCTTGATAATAATGAAAAGCTGCCTGAATGTCTTTGTACAAATCACAATTAAAATGTGAGTTTTACTCCTTTGGTATAGAAGTGTTGGTTGAGTTGCTTTGAGCCAATATCAAGAGATTTTATTTCTATTCCAGCCTTAGCCATGATGTTTTCGACACCTACTGTCATTACTGGAGGTTTCATGAACGATGAAATCAGCAGGAGTAGGTGAGTTCTATTTTACAATACTCATAAAAAGTGCTTAAATGATTGTACGATTCAGAACGAAAAGGTGAGTTTTACTCTGGGGTACCGCGACAGGTGGTTGAGTTGCTGAGCCAATATGAAAGAGATTTTATTTCTATTCCAGCCTTAGCCATGATGTTTTCTGCTACTACTGTCATTACTGGAGGTTTCATGAACAGGAAATCAGCAGGAGTATGAGTTCTATTTTACATACTCATAAAACTGCTGGAATGATTATGTACGATTCAAGGAAAAGGTGAGTTTTACTCCTGGGGTAGCGACAGTGGTTGAGTTTTGAGCCAATATGAAAGAGATTTTATTTCTATTCCTTAGCCATGATGTTTTGACACCTACTGTCATTACTGAGGTTTCATGAACGAGGAATCAGCAGGAGTGTGAGTTCTATTTTACAATACTCATAAAACTGCTGGAATGATTATGTACGATTCACAACAAAAGGTGAGTTTTACTCCTGGGGTAGACAGTGGGTTTGGTGCTTTGAGCCAATAATCAAGAGATTTTATTTCTATTCCTGCAGAACGAATAATAGGGCCTACTGAAATGGAAGCATGACTGGAGGATTTGTGAACAAGTAAACAAAATGGAGAAGTTGAATTTTCTTGATAATAATGAAAAGCTGCTGAATGTCTTTGTACAAATCACATTAAAATGTGAGTTTTACTCCTGGGGTACCGACAGTGGGTTTGAGTTGCTTTGAGCCAATAATCAAGAGATTTTATTTCTCTCCTGCAGAACGAATAATAGGGCCTACTGAAATGGGAAGCATGACTGGAGGATTTGTGAACAAGTAAACAAAATGGAGAAGTTAAATTTTCTTGATAATAATGAAAAGCTGCCTGAATGTCTTTGTACAAATCACAATTAAAAGGTGAGTTTTATTCCTTTGGAATAGAGGAGCATTGGTTGAGTTGCTTTGAGCAAAAATACAAGAGATTTTTTTTCTGTTCCACCCTTAGCCATGATGTTTTCGACACCTATTGTCATTACTGGAAGTTTCATGAACGAGGAAATCAGCAGGAGTACGTGAGTTCTATTTTACAATACTCATAAAAAGTGCTGGAATGATTGTACGATTCAGGACGAAAAGGTGAGTTTTACTCCTGGGGTACCGACGACAGTGGGTTTGGTGCTTTTGAGCCAATATGAAAAAGATTTTTATTTCTATTCCAGCCTTAGCCATGATGTTTTTGACTCTTACTATTACCATGACTGGAGGTTTCATGAACGAGGAAATCAGGAAGAGCATGTGAGTTCTATTTTACAACACTCATAAAAAGTGCTGGAATGATTGTACGATTCACAACGAAAAGGTGAGTTTTACTCCTGGGGTACCGACGACAATGGGTTTAGTGCTTTTGGGCCAATAATCAAGAGATTTTTATTTCTCTCCCTGCAGAACGAATAATAGGGCCTACTGAAATGGGAAGCATAGCTGGAGGATTTGTGAAAGAGTAAACAAAATGGAGAAGTTAAATTTTCTTTGATAATAATGACGAAAGCTGCCTGAATGTCTTTGTGCAAATCACAATTAAAATGTGAGTTTTACTCCTTTGGAATAGAGGAGCGGTGGTTGAGTTGCTTTGAGCCAAAATACAAGAGATTTTTTTTCTGTTCCACCCTTAGCCATGATGTTTTCGACACCTACTGTCATTACTGGAGGTTTCATGAACGATGAAATCAGCAGGAGTACGTGAGTTCTATTTTACAATACTCATAAAAAGTGCTTAAATGATTGTACGATTCAGAACGAAAAGGTGAGTTTTACTCCTAGGGTAACGGCGACAGGTGGTTGTGTTTCTTTGAGCCAATATGAAAGAGATTTTTATCTCTATAGAAGCCTTAGCCACGATGTTTTCGACTTCTACTATTACCATGACTGGAGTATACATGAACGAGGACATCAGCTGGAGTATGTGAGTTCTATTTTACAATACTCCTCAAAACTGCTGGAACGATTATGTACGATTCACAACAAAAAGGTGAGTGTTCCTCCTAGGGCACCGACCACAGTGGGTTTAGATCTTTTGGGCCAATAATCAAGAGATTTGTATTTGTTTCCCTACAGAACGAATAATAGGGCCTACTGAAATGGGAAGCATGACTGGAAGATTTGTTAACTAAATTTAAATGAAATGGAGAAGTTGAATTTTCTTCAATAATAATGAGGAAACTGCCTGAATATCTTAGTACAAATCACAATTAAAATGTGAGTTTTACCCCTGGGGTACGCACGACAATGGTTTTAGTGCTTTTGGGCCAATAATCAAGAGATTTTATTTCTCCTGCAGAACGAATAATGCCTACTGAAATGGGAAGCATACTGGAGGATTTGTGAACAAGTAAACAAAATGGAGAAGTTGAATTTTCTTGATAATAATGAGGAAAGCTGCCTGAATGTCTTTGTACAAATCACAATTAAAAGGTGAGTTTTACTCCTGGTATAGAGGAGTGTTGGTTGAGTTTTGAGCCAATATGAAAGAGATTTTATTTCTATTCCACCTTAGCCATGATGTTTTCGACACCTACTGTCATTACTGGAGTTTCATGAAAGTGGACATCAGCAGGAGTACGTGAGTTCTATTTTACAATACTCATCAAAACTGCTGGAATGATTATGTACGATTCACAAGGAAAAGGTGAGTTTTACTCCTGGGGTACCGACGACAGTGGGTTTGGTGCTTTTGAGCCAATATGAAAAAGATTTTTACTTCTATTCCAGCCTTAGCCATGATGTTTTTGACTCCTACTATTACCATGACTGGAGGTTTCATGAACGAGGAAATCAGGAAGAGTACATGAGTTCTATTTCACAATACTCATAAAAAGTGCTGGAATGATTGTATGATTCACAACGAAAAGGTGAGTTTTACTCCTGGGGTACCGACGACATTGGGTTTGGTGCTTTTGAGCCAATATGAAAAAGATTTTTACTTCTATTCCAGCCTTAGCCATGATGTTTTCGACTCCTACTATTATCATGACTGGAGGTTTTATGAACGAGTAAACAAAATGGAGAAGTTGAATTTTCTTGATAATAATAAAAGCTGCTGAATGTCTTGTACAAATCACAATTAAAAGGTGAGTTTTACTCCTGGGGTACCGGCGACAGTGGTTTAGTGCTTTTGAGCCAATAATCAAGAGATTTTATTTCTCTCCTGCAGACCGAATAATAGGTCCTACTCAAATGGGAAGCATACTGGAGGATTTGTGAACAAGTAAACAAAATGGAGAAGTTGAATTTTCTTGATAATAATGAGGAAAGCTGCCTGAATGTCTTTGTACAAATCACAATTAAAATGTGAGTTTTACTCCTGGTATAGAGGAGTGTTGGTTGAGTTTTGAGCCAATAATCAAGAGATTTTATTTCTATTCCACCCTTAGCCATGATGTTTTCGACTACTGTCATTACTGGAGGTTTCATGAACGAGGAAATCAGCAGGAGTACGTGAGTTCTATTTTACAATACTCATAAAACTGCTGGAATGATTGTACGATTCAGGAAAAGGTGAGTTTTACTCCTGGGGTACCGCGACAGGTGGTTGAGTTGCTTGAGCCAATATGAAAGAGATTTTATTTCTATTCCACCTTAGCCATGATGTTTTCTGCTACTACTGTCACCATGACTGGAGTTTCATGAACGAGGACATCAGCAGGAGTATATGAGTTCTATTTCACAATACTCATAAAATCTGCTGGAACAATTATGTACGATTTGGAACTAAAACGTGAGTGTTCCTGCTGGGCTACCGATGACAGTGGGTTTAGTGCTTTTGGGCCAATAGTCAAGAGATTTTATTTCTCTCCTGCAGAACGAATAATGCCTACTGAAATGGGAAGCATGACTGGAGGATTTGTGAACTAAATTTAAATGAAATGGAGAAGTTGAATTTTCTTGATAATAATGAAAAGCTGCTGAATGTCTTTGTACAAATCACAATTAAAAGGTGAGTTTTACTCCTGGGGTAGACAGTGGTTTAGTGCTTTTGGGCCAATAATCAAGAGATTTTATTTCTCTCCTGCAGAACGAATAATAGGGCCTACTGAAATGGGAAGCATGACTGGAGGATTTGTGAACAAGTAAACAAAATGGAGAATTTGAATTTTCTTGATAATAATGAAAAGCTGCCTGAATGTCTTTGTACAAATCACAATTAAAATGTGAGTTTTACTCCTGGGGTAGGCGACAGTGGTTGAGTTGCTTTGAGCCAATACAAGAGATTTTATTTCTATTCCACCTTAGCCATGATGTTTTCACTACTGTCATTACTAGAGGTTCATGAATGAGTTAATCAGCAGGAGTACGTGAGTTCTATTTTACAATACTCATCAAAACTGCTGGAATGATTAGGTACGATTCACAAGGAAAAGGTGAGTTTTACTCCTGGGATACCGACGACAGTGGGTTTAGTGCTTTGCAGCCAATATGAAAAAGATTTTTACTTCTATCCCAGCCTTAGCCATGATGTTTTGACTCTACTATTACCATGACTGGAGGTTTCATGAACGAGGAAATCAGCAGAATGTGAGTTCTATTTTACAATACTCATAAAATGCTGGAATGATTATACGATTCACAAGGAAAAGGTGAGTTTTACTCTGGGGTACCGGCGACAGTGGGTTTAGTGCTTTTGAGCCAATAATCAAGAGATTTTATTTCTCCTGCAGAACGAATAATAGGGCCTACTGAAATGGGAAGCATGACTGGAGGATTTGTGAACAAGTAAACAAAATGGAGAAGTTGAATTTTCTTGATAATAATAAAAGCTGCTGAATGTCTTTGTACAAATCACAATTAAAATGTGAGTTTTACTCCTTTGGTATAGAGGAGTGTTGGTTGAGTTGCTTTGAGCCAATCAAGAGATTTTATTTCTATTCCACCCTTAGCCATGATGTTTTCGACTACTGTCATTACTGGAGGTTTCATGAATGAAATCAGCAGGAGTACGTGAGTTCTATTTTACAATACTCATAAAAAGTGCTTAAATGATTGTACGATTCAGAACGAAAAGGTGAGTTTTACTCCTAGGGTAACGGCGACAGGTGGTTGTGTTTCTTTGAGCCAATATGAAAGAGATTATTATCTCTATAGAAGCCTTAGCCACGATGTTTTCGACTTCTACTATTACCATGACTGGAGTATACATGAACGAGGACATCAGCTGGAGTATGTGAGTTCTATTTTACAATACTCCTCAAAACTGCTGGAATGTCTTTGTACAATCACAATTAAAATGTGAGTTTTACTCTGGGGTACCGACAGTGGGTTTAGATCTTTTGGGCCAATAATCAAGAGATTTTATTTCTATTCCTGCAGAACGAATAATAGCCTACTGAAATGGGAAGCATGACTGGAGGATTTGTGAACAAGTAAACAAAATGGAGAAGTTGAATTTTCTTGATAATAATGAAAAGCTGCTGAATGTCTTTGTACAAATCACAATTAAAATGAGTTTTACTCCTGGGGTACGACAGTGGGTTTAGTGCTTTTGCCAATAATCAAGAGATTTTATTTCTATTCCTGCAGAACGAATAATAGCCTACTGAAATGGGAAGCATACTGGAGGATTTGTGAACAAGTAAACAAAATGGGGAAGTTGAATTTTCTTTGATAATAATGAGGAAAGATGCCTGAATGTCTTTGTACAAATCACAATTAAAATGTGAGTTTTACTCCTTTGGAATAGGGGAGTGTTGGTTGAGTTGCTTTGAGCCAAAATACAAGAGATTTTTTTTCTATTCCATCCTAAGCCATGATGTTTTCGACACCTACTGTCATTACTGGAGGTTTCATGAACGAGGAAATCAGGAAGAGCACGTGAGTTCTATTTTACAATACTCATAAAAAGTGCTGGAATGATTGTACGATTCACAACGAAAAGGTGAGTTTTACTCCTGGGGTAGGCGACAGTGGTTTAGTGCTTTTGAGCCAATATGAAAGAGATTTTTTTCTATTCCAGCCTTAGCCATGATGTTTTCAACTGCTGCTATCACCATGACTGAGGATACATGAACGAGGACATCAGCAGGAGTATGAGTTCTATTTTACAATACTCAAAACTGCTGGAATTATTATGTACGATTCAAAAAGAAAAGGTGAGTTTTTACTCCTGGGGTACCGACGACAGTGGGTTTAGTGCTTTTGGGCCAATAATCAAGAGATTTTTATTTGTCTTCCTGCAGACCGAATAATAGGTCCTACTCAAATGGTATGACTGGAGGATTCGTGACTAATTAAATAAAGAGGAGAAGTTGAATTTTCTTGATAATAATGAAAAGCTGCTGAATGTCTTTGTACAAATCACAATTAAAAGGTGAGTTTTACTCCTGGGGTACCGCGACAGTGGGTTTAGTGCTTTTGGGCCAATAATCAAGAGATTTTATTTCTATTCCTGCAGAACGAATAATAGGGCCTACTGAAATGGGAAGCATAGCTGGAGGATTTTTGAAAGAGTAAACAAAATGGAGAAGTTAAATTTTCTTTGATAATAATGACGAAAGCTGCCTGAATGTCTTTGTGCAAATCACAATTAAAATGTGAGTTTTACTCCTTTGGAATAGAGGAGCGGTGGTTGAGTTGCTTTGAGCCAAAATACAAGAGATTTTTTTTCTGTTCCACCCTTAGCCATGATGTTTTCGACACCTATTGTCATTACTGGAAGTTTCATGAACGAGGAAATCAGCAGGAGTACGTGAGTTCTATTTTACAATACTCATAAAAAGTGCTGGAATGATTGTCCGATTCAGGACGAAAAGATGAGTTTTACTCCTGGGGTACCGACGACAGTGGGTTTGGTGCTTTTGAGCCAATATGAAAAAGATTTTTATTTCTATTCCAGCCTTAGCCATGATGTTTTTGACTCCTACTATTACCATGACTGGAGGTTTCATGAACGAGGAAATCAGGAAGAGCATGTGAGTTCTATTTTACAATACTCATAAAAAGTGCTGGAATGATTGTATGATTCACAACGAAAAGGTGAGTTTTACTCCTGGGGTACCGACGACATTGGGTTTGGTGCTTTTGAGCCAATATGAAAAAGATTTTTACTTCTATTCCAGCCTTAGCCCTGATGTTTTCAACTGCTGCTATCACCATTACTAGAGGATACACGAACGAGGACATCAGCAGGAGTACGTGAGTTCTATTTTACAATACTAATAAAAGTGCTGGAATGATTATGTACGATTCACAAAAAAAGATGAGTTTTACCCCTTGGGACGAAGACAGTTCGTTGAGTGCTTTTGGGCCAATAAACAAGAGATTTTTATTTGTCTTCCTGCAGACCGAATAATAGGTCCTAGTGAAATTGGAAGCATGACTGGAGGATTTTTTAACGCGTAAATGAAATGGGCAATTTGAATTTTCTTCGTTAATAAAGAGGAAAGCTGACTGAATGTCTTTGTAAAAATTAGAATTAAAATGTGAGTTTTACCCCTTTGGTATACAGGAGCATTGGTTGAGTTGGTTTGAACCAAAATACAAGAGATTTTTTTTCTGTTCCACCCTTAGCCATGATGTTTTCGACACCTATTGTCATTACTGGAAGTTTCATGAACGAGGAAATCAGCAGGAGTACGTGAGTTCTATTTTACAATACTCATAAAAAGTGCTGGAATGATTGTACGATTCAGGACGAAAAGGTGAGTTTTACTCCTGGGGTACCGACGACAGTGGGTTTGGTGCTTTTGAGCCAATATGAAAAAGATTTTTATTTCTATTCCAGCCTTAGCCATGATGTTTTTGACTCCTACTATTACCATGACTGGAGGTTTCATGAACGAGGAAATCAGGAAGAGCACGTGAGTTCTATTTTACAATACTCATAAAAAGTGCTGGAATGATTGTACGATTCACAACGAAAAGGTGAGTTTTACTCCTGGGGTACCGACGACAATGGTTGAGTTGCTTGAGCCAATAATCAAGAGATTTTATTTCTCTCCTGCAGAACGAATAATAGCCTACTGAAATGGGAAGCATGACTGGAGGATTTGTGAACAAGTAAACAAAATGGAGAAGTTGAATTTTCTTGATAATAATAAAAGCTGCCTGAATGTCTTTGTGCAAATCACAATTAAAATGTGAGTTTTACTCCTTTGGAATAGAGGAGCGGTGGTTGAGTTGCTTTGAGCCAAAATACAAGAGATTTTTTTTCTGTTCCACCCTTAGCCATGATGTTTTCGACACCTACTGTCATTACTGGAGGTTTCATGAACGATGAAATCAGCAGGAGTACGTGAGTTCTATTTTACAATTCTCATAAAAAGTGCTGGAATGACTTTGTATGATTCACAAGGAAAAGGTAAGTTTTACTCCTAGGGTAACGGCGACAGGTGGTTGTGTTTCTTTGAGCCAATATGAAAGAGATTTTTATCTCTATAGGAGCCTTAGCCACGATGTTTTCGACTTCTACTATTACCATGACTTGGGGTTACATGAACGAAATCAGCAGGAATGTGAGTTCTATTTTACAATACTCAAAACTGCTGGAATGATTATACGATTCACAAAAAAAGATGAGTTTTACCCCTTGGGACGAAGACAGTGCGTTGAGTGCTTTTGGGCCAATAATCAAGAGATTTGTATTTGTTTCCCTGCAGAACGAATAATAGGGCCTACTGAAATTGGAATCATGACTGGAGGATTTGTGAACAAGTAAACAAAATGGAGAAGTTGAATTTTCTTGATAATAATAAAAGCTGCTGAATGTCTTTGTACAAATCACAATTAAAAGGTGAGTTTTACTCCTGGGGTAGGCGACAGTGGTTTAGTGCTTTTGAGCCAATAATCAAGAGATTTTATTTCTCTCCTGCAGAACGAATAATAGCCTACTGAAATGGGAAGCATGACTGGAGGATTTGTGAACAAGTAAACAAAATGGAGTTCTATTTTCTTGATAATAATGAAAACTGCTGAATGTCTTTGTACAAATCACAATTAAAAGGTGAGTTTTACTCCTGGGGTACGACAGTGGTTGAGTTGCTTTGAGCCAATAAAGAGATTTTTTTCTATTCCACCTTAGCCATGATGTTTTGACACCTACTGTCATTACTGGAAGTTTCATGAACGAGGAAATCAGCAGGAGTACGTGAGTTCTATTTTACAATACTCATAAAAAGTGCTGGAATGATTGTACGATTCAGGACGAAAAGGTGAGTTTTACTCCTGGGGTACCGACGACAGTGGGTTTGGTGCTTTAGAGCCAATATGAAAAAGATTTTTATTTCTATTCCAGCCTTAGCCATGATGTTTTTGACTCTTACTATTACCATGACTGGAGGTTTCATGAACGAGGAAATCAGGAAGAGCATGTGAGTCCTATTTTACAACACTCATAAAAAGTGCTGGAATGATTGTACGATTCACAACGAAAAGGTGAATTTTACTCCTGGGGTACCGACGACAATAGGTTTAGTGCTTTTGGGCCAATAATCAAGAGATTTTTATTTCTCTCCCTGCAGAACGAATAATAGGGCCTTCTGAAATGGGAAGCATAGCTGGAGGATTTGTGAAAGAGTAAACAAAATGGAGAAGTTAAATTTTCTTTGATAATAATAAAAGCTGCTGAATGTCTTTGTACAAATCACAATTAAAAGGTGAGTTTTACTCCTTTGGTATAGAGGAGTGGTTGAGTTGCTTTGAGCCAATAATCAAGAGATTTTATTTCTATTCCACCTTAGCCATGATGTTTTGACACCTACTGTCATTACTGGAGGTTTCATGAACGAGAAATCAGCAGGAGTACGTGAGTTCTATTTTAATACTCATAAAAGTGCTGGAATGATTATACGATTCAAGGAAAAGGTGAGTTTTACTCCTGGGGTACCGCGACAGGTGGTTGAGTTGCTTTGAGCCAATATGAGATTTTATTTCTATTCCAGCCTTAGCCATGATGTTTTCGACTTCTACTATTACCATGACTGGAGTTTCATGAACAGGAAATCAGCAGGAGTATGAGTTCTATTTTACAATACTCATCAAAACTGCTGGAATGATTATACGATTCACAAGGAAAAGGTGAGTTTTACTCTGGGGTACCGACAGTGGGTTTAGTGCTTTTGAGCCAATAAAGAGATTTTATTTCTCTCCTGCAGAACGAATAATAGCCTACTGAAATGGGAAGCATGACTGGAGGATTTGTGAACAAATTTAAATGAAATGGAGAAGTTGAATTTTCTTGATAATAATGAAAAGCTGCTGAATGTCTTTGTGCAAATCACAATTAAAATGAGTTTTACTCCTGGGGTAGGCGACAGTGGGTTTAGTGCTTTGAGCCAATAATCAAGAGATTTTATTTCTCTCCTGCAGAACGAATAATAGCCTACTGAAATGGGAAGCATGACTGGAGGATTTGTGAACAAGTAAACAAAATGGAGAAGTTAAATTTTCTTGATAATAATAAAACTGCTGAATGTCTTTACAAATCACAATTAAAATGAGTTTTACTCTTTGGTATAGAGGAGTGTTGGTTGAGTTGCTTTGAGCCAATATGCAAGAGATTTTATTTCTATTCCACCCTTAGCCATGATGTTTTGGGACACCTACTGTCATTACTGGAGGTTTCATGAACGAGGAAATCAGCAGAATGTGAGTTCTATTTTACAATACTCATAAAAGTGCTGGAATGATTATACGATTCACAAAAAGGTGAGTTTTACTCCTGGGGTACCGCGACAGGTGGTTGTGTCTCTTTGAGCCAATATGAAAGAGATTTTTATCTCTATAGAAGCCTTAGCCACGATGTTTTCGACTTCTACTATTACCATGACTGGAGTATACATGAACGAGGACATCAGCTGGAGTATGTGAGTTCTATTTTACAATACTCCTCAAAACTGCTGGAACGATTATGTACGATTCACAACAAAAAGGTGAGTGTTACTCCTGGGGTAGACAGTGGGTTTGGTGCTTTTGAGCCAATAATCAAGAGATTTTATTTCTATTCCTGCAGAACGAATAATAGCCTACTGAAATGGGAAGCATGACTGGAGGATTTGTGAACTAAATTTAAATGAAATGGAGAAGTTGAATTTTCTTGATAATAATGAAAACTGCTGAATGTCTTTGTACAAATCACAATTAAAATGTGAGTTTTACTCCTGGGGTAGGCGACAGTGGGTTTAGTGCTTTTGAGCCAATAATCAAGAGATTTTATTTCTATTCCTGCAGAACGAATAATAGCCTACTGAAATGGGAAGCATGACTGGAGGATTTGTGAACAAGTAAACAAAATGGAGAAGTTAAATTTTCTTGATAATAATAAAAGCTGCTGGAATGATTATGTACGATTCACAATTAAAATGTGAGTTTTACTCCTGGGGTACCGCGACAGGTGGTTGAGTTGCTTTGAGCCAATATCAAGAGATTTTATTTCTATTCCACCCTTAGCCATGATGTTTTCTGCTACTACTGTCATTACTGGAGTTTCATGAACGAGGAAATCAGGAAGAGCATGTGAGTTCTATTTTACAATACTGATAAAAAGTGCTGGAATGATTGTACGATTCACGACGAATAGGTGAGTTTTACTCCTGGGGTACCAACGACAGTGGGTTTGGTGCTTTTGAGCCAATATGAAAAAGATTTTTATTTCTATTCCAGCTTTAGCCATGATGTTTTTGACTCTTACTATTACCATGACTGGAGGTTTCATGAACGAGGAAATCAGCAGAGTATGAGTTCTATTTTAATACTCATAAAAGTGCTGGAATGATTATACGATTCACAACAAAAGGTGAGTTTTACTCCTGGGGTAGGCGACAGTGGTTGAGTTGCTTTGAGCCAATATGAAAAAGATTTTTATTTCTATTCCAGCCTTAGCCATGATGTTTTCGACTCTACTATTACCATGACTGGAGGTTTCATGAAAGTGCACATGAGCAGAAGTATGTAAGTTCTATTTTACAATACTGATAAAAAGTGCTGGAATGATTGTACGATTCACAAAAGGTGAGTTTTACTCCTGGGGTAGCGACAGTGGGTTTAGTGCTTTTGAGCCAATAATCAAGAGATTTTATTTCTCCTGCAGAACGAATAATAGCCTACTGAAATGGGAAGCATGACTGGAGGATTTGTGAACAAGTAAACAAAATGGAGAATTTGAATTTTCTTGATAATAATAAAACTGCTGAATGTCTTTGTACAAATCACAATTAAAAGGTGAGTTTTACTCCTGGGGTAGCGACAGTGGTTGAGTTGCTTTGAGCCAATAATCAAGAGATTTTATTTCTATTCCACCTTAGCCATGATGTTTTCGACACCTACTGTCATTACTGGAGGTTTCATGAACGATGAAATCAGCAGGAGTACGTGAGTTCTATTTTACAATACTCATAAAAAGTGCTTAAATGATTGTACGATTCAGAACGAAAAGGTGAGTTTTACTCCTGGGGTACCGACGACAGTGGGTTTGGTTCTTTTGAGCCAATATGAAAAAGATTTTTATTTCTATTCCAGCCTTAGCCATGATGTTTTTGACTCCTACTATTACCATGACTGGAGGTTTCATGAACGAGGAAATCAGCAGGAGTACGTGAGTTCTATTTTACAATACTCATAAAAAGTGCTGGAATGATTGTACGATTCAGGACGAAAAGGTGAGTTTTACTCCTGGGGTACCGACGACAATGGGTTTAGTGCTTTTGGGCCAATAATCAAGAGATTTTTATTTCTCTCCCCGCAGAACGAATAATAGGGCCTACTGAAATGGGAAGCATGACTGGAAAATTTGTGAACAAGTAAACAAAATGGAGAAGTTAAATTTTCTTTGATAATAATGACGAAAGCTGCCTGAATGTCTTTGGGCAAATCACAATTAAAATGTGAGTTTTACTCCTTTGGAATAGAGGAGCGTTGGTTGAGTTGCTTTGAGCCAATATGCAAGAGATTTTATTTCTATTCCTTAGCCATGATGTTTTCGACACATACTGTCACCATGACTGGAGAATTCATGAATGAGAAAATCAGCAGGAGTACGTGAGTTCTGTTTTACAATACTCATAAAAGCTGCCTGAATGATTATGTATGATTCGCAAGGAAAAAGTAAGTTTTACTCCTGGGGTACCGGTGACAGGTGGTTGAGTTGCTTTGAGCCAGTATGAAAGATTTTTATTTCTATTCCAGCCTTGGCCATGATGTTTTCGACTGCTTCTATCACCATGACTGGAGGATACATGAATGAAAACATCAGCAGGAGTACGTGAGTTCTATTTCAAAATACCCATAAAAACTGCAGGAATGATTGTACGATTCACAACGAAAAGGTGAGTTTTACTCTTGGGGTACCGACGACAATGGGTTTAGTGCTTTTGGGCCAATAATCAAGAGATTTGTATTTGTTTCCCTACAGAACGAATAATAGGGCCTACTGAAATGGGAAGCATGACTGGAAGATTTGTTAACAAGTAAACGAAATGGAGAAGTTGAATTTTCTTTGATAATAATGAGGAAAGATGCCTGAATGTCTTTGTACAAATCACAATTAAAATGTGAGTTTTACTCTGGGGTACCGACAGTGGGTTTGGTGCTTTTGAGCCAATAATCAAGAGATTTTATTTCTCCTGCAGAACGAATAATAGCCTACTGAAATGGGAAGCATGACTGGAAGATTTGTTAACAAGTAAACGAAATGGAGAAGTTGAATTTTCTTTGATAATAATGAGGAAAGATGCCTGAATGTCTTTGTACAAATCACAATTAAAATGTGAGTTTTACTCCTGGGGTAGGCGACAGTGGTTGAGTTGCTTTGAGCCAATAATCAAGAGATTTTATTTCTATTCCACCCTTAGCCATGATGTTTTGACTCTACTATTACCATGACTGGAGTTTCATGAACGAGGAAATCAGCAGGAGTACATGAATTCTATTTTACAATACTCATAAAAAGTGATGGAATGATTGTACGATTCAGGACGAAAAGGTGAGTTTTACTCCTGGGGTACGACAGTGGTTGAGTTGCTTGAGCCAATATGAAAAAGATTTTTATTTCTATTCCAGCCTTAGCCATGATGTTTTTGACTCCTACTATTAACATGACTGGAGGTTTCATGAACGAGGAAATCAGGAAGAGCACGTGAGTTCTATTTTACAATACTCATAAAAAGTGCTGGAATGATTGTACGATTCAGAACGAAAAGGTGAGTTTTACTCCTGGGGTACCGACGACAGTGGGTTTGGTTCTTTTGAGCCAATATGAAAAAGATTTTTCTTCTGTTCCACCCTTAGCCATGATGTTTTCGACACCTACTGTCATTACTGGAGGTTTCATGAACGAGGAAATCAGGAAGAGCATGTGAGTTCTATTTTACAATACTGATAAAAAGTGCTGGAATGATTGTACGATTCACAAGGAAAAGGTGAGTTTTACTCCTGGGGTACCGACGACAATGGGTTTAGTGCTTTTGAGCCAATAATCAAGAGATTTTATTTCTCTCCTGCAGAACGAATAATAGGGCCTACTGAAATGGGAAGCATGACTGGAGATTTGTGAACAAGTAAATGAAATGGAGAATTTGAATTTTCTTGATAATAATGAGGAAAGCTGCCTGAATGTCTTGTACAAATCACAATTAAAATGTGAGTTTTACTCCTGGGGTAGCGACAATGGGTTTAGTGCTTTTGGGCCAATAATCAAGAGATTTTTATTTCTCTCCCTGCAGAACGAATAATAGGGCCTACTGAAATGGGAAGCATAGCTGGAGGATTTGTGAAAGAGTAAACAAAATGGAGAAGTTAAATTTTCTTTGATAATAATGACGAAAGCTGCCTGAATGTCTTTGTGCAAATCACAATTAAAATGTGAGTTTTACTCCTTTGGAATAGAGGAGCGGTGGTTGAGTTGCTTTGAGCCAAAATACAAGAGATTTTTTTTCTGTTCCACCCTTAGCCATGATGTTTTCGACACCTACTGTCATTACTGGAGGTTTCATGAACGATGAAATCAGCAGGAGTACGTGAGTTCTATTTTACAATACTCATAAAAAGTGCTTAAATGATTGTACGATTCAGAACGAAAAGGTGAGTTTTACTCCTAGGGTAACGGCGACAGGTGGTTGAGTTGCTCTGAGCCAATATGAAAGAGATTTTTATTTCTATTCCAGCCTTAGCCATGATGTTTTCAACTGCTGCTATCACCATGACTAGAGGATACACGAACGAGGACATCAGCAGGAGTACGTGAGTTCTATTTTACAATACTCATCAAAACTGCTGGAATGATTATCTACGATTCACAAAAGGTGAGTTTTACTCCTGGGGTACCGACAGTGGGTTTAGTGCTTTTGAGCCAATAATCAAGAGATTTTATTTCTCTCCTGCAGAACGAATAATAGGGCCTACTGAAATGGGAAGCTTGACTGGAGGATTTGTGAACAAGTAAACAAAATGGAGAAGTTGAATTTTCTTGATAATAATAAAACTGCTGAATGTCTTTGTGCAAATCACAATTAAAATGTGAGTTTTATTCCTTTGGAATAGAGGAGCATTGGTTGAGTTGCTTTGAGCAAAAATACAAGAGATTTTTTTTCTGTTCCACCCTTAGCCATGATGTTTTCGACACCTATTGTCATTACTGGAAGTTTCATGAACGAGGAAATCAGCAGGAGTACGTGAGTTCTATTTTACAATACTCATAAAAAGTGCTGGAATGATTAGGTACGATTCACAAGGAAAAGGTGAGTTTTACTCCTGGGGTACCGGTGATAGGTGGTTGAGTTTCTTTGAGCCAGTATGAAAGAGATTTTTATTTCTTTCCCTGCAGAACGAATAATAGGTTCTAGTGAAATTGGAATCATGACTGGAGGATTTTTTAACGCGTAAATGAAATGGACAATTTGAATTTTCTTCGGTAATAAAGAGGAAAGCTGACTGAATGTCTTTGTAAAAATCAGAATTAAAATGTGAGTTTTACTCCTTTGGTATAGAGGAGCGTTGGTTGGGTTGCTTTGAGCCAATATGCAAGAGATTTTTATTTCTATTCCACCCTTAGCCATGATGTTTTCTGCTACTACTGTCATTACTGAGGTTTCATGAATGAGGAAATCAGCAGAATGTGAGTTCTATTTTACAATACTCATAAAACTGCTGGAATGATTATACGATTCACAAAAGGTGAGTTTTACTCCTGGGGTAGACAGTGGGTTGAGTTGCTTTGAGCCAATATGAAAGAGATTTTATTTCTATTCCAGCCTTAGCCATGATGTTTTCAACTGCTGCTATCACCATGACTGAGGTTTCATGAACGAGAAATCAGCAGGAGTATGAGTTCTATTTTACAATACTCATAAAAGTGCTGGAATGATTATACGATTCACAAGGAAAAGGTGAGTTTTACTCCTGGGGTAGCGACAGTGGGTTGAGTTGCTTTGAGCCAATATGAAAGAGATTTTATTTCTATTCCAGCCTTAGCCATGATGTTTTGACTCTACTATTACCATGACTGGAGGTTTCATGAACGAAATCAGCAGAATGTGAGTTCTATTTTAATACTCATAAAACTGCTGGAATGATTGTACGATTCACAAAAGGTGAGTTTTACTCCTGGTATGGAGAAGTGTTGGTTGAGTTGCTGAGCCAATATGAAAGATTTTTATTTCTATTCTAGCATTAGCCATAATGTTTTCGACACCTACTGTCACCATGACTGGAGGATTCATGAATGAGGGAATCAGCAGGAATATGTGAGTTCTATTTTACATTACTCATAAAAGCTGCTGGAATGATTGTACGATTCACAAGGAAAAGGTGAGTTTTACTCCTAGGGTAAGGGCGACAGGTGGTTGAGTTGCTCTGACCCAATATGAAAGAGATTTTTATTTCTATTCCAGCCTTAGCCATGATGTTTTTGACTGCTACTATCACCATGACTAGAGGATACACGAACAAGGACATCAGCAGGAGTATATGAGTTCTATTTCACAATACTCATAAAATCTGCTGGAATGTCTTTGTACAAATCACAATTAAAATGAGTTTTACTCCTGGGGTACGACAGTGGGTTTGGTGCTTTTGAGCCAATAAAGAGATTTTTTTCTATTCCACCTTAGCCATGATGTTTTCTGCTACTACTGTCATGACTGGAGGATTTGTGAACAAATTTAAATGAAATGGAGTTCTGTTTTACAATACTCATAAAAGCTGCCTGAATGATTATGTATGATTCGCAAGGAAAAAGTAAGTTTTACTCCTGGGGTACCGGTGACAGGTGGTTGAGTTGCTTTGAGCCAGTATGAAAGATTTTTATTTCTATTCCAGCCTTGGCCATGATGTTTTCGACTGCTTCTATCACCATGACTAGAGGATTTGTGAACTAAATTTAAATGAAATGGAGAAGTTGAATTTTCTTCAATAATAATGAGGAAACTGCCTGAATATCTTAGTACAAATCACAATTAAAATGTGAGTTTTATTCCTTTGGTATGGAGGAGTGTTGGTTGAGTTGCTTTGAGCCAATATGCAAGAGATTTTTTTTTCTATTCCACCCTTAGCCATGTGTTTTCTACTACTACTATCACTACTGGAGGTTTCATGAACGAGGAAATCAGCAAGAGTATGTGAGTTCTATTTTACATTACTCATAAAAGCTGGAATGATTGTACGATTCACAAGGAAAAGGTGAGTTTTACTCCTGGGGTACCGACGACAGCAGGTTTTGTGCTTTTGAGCCAATAATCAAGATATTTTTATTTCTATTCCAGCACTAGCCATGATGTTTTCGATTCCTGCTATTACCATGACTGGAGGATTCATGAACGAGGGAATCAGCAAGAGTACATGAGTTCTATTTCACAATACTCATAATAAAAACTGCTGGAATGATTAGGTACGATTCACAAGGAAAAGGTGAGTTTTACTCCTGGGGTACCGGCGATAGGTGGTGGAGTTTCTTTGAGCCAGTATGAAAGAGATTTTTATTTCTGTCGCTGCAGAACGAATAATAGGAACAACTGAAGTGGGAAGCATGACTGGAGGATTTTTTAACGAGTAAATGAAATGGAGAATTTGAATTTTCTTCGATAATAATGAGGAAAGCTGCCTGAATCTCTTTGTACAAATCACAGTTAAAATTTGAGTTTTACTCCTTTGGTATAGAGGAGTGTTGGTTGGGTTACTTTGAGCCAATATGCAAGAGATTTTTATTTCTATTCCATCCTTAGCCATGATGTTTTGACCTACTGTCATTACTGGAGGTTTCATGAATGAAGAAATCAGCAGGAGTACGTGAGTTCTATTTTACGATACTCATAGAAACTACTGGAATAATTATGTACGATTCCCAAGGAAAAGGTGAGTTTTACTCCTTGGGTACCGGCAACAGGTGGTTGAGTTTCTTTGAACCAGTATGAAAGAGATTTTTATTTCTATTCCAGCCTTAGCCATGATGTTTTCGACTCCTTCTGCCATTACTGGAGGTTTCAGGAACGAGGAAATCAGCAGGAGTACGTGTGAGTTCTGTTTCACAATACTCATAAAAAGTGCTGGAATGATTATGTACGATTCCCAAGGAAAAGGTCAGTTTTACTCCTGGGGTACCGGCGACATGTGGTTGATTTGCTCTGAGCCAATATGAAAGAGATTTTTATTTCTATTCCAGCCTTAGCCATGATGTTTTTGACTGCTACTATCACCATGACTAGAGGATACACGAACGAGGACATTAGCAGGAGTATGTGAGTTCTATTTCACAATATTCATAAAAGCTGCTGGAACAATTATATACGATTCGGAACGAAAAGGTGAGTGTTCCTGCTGGGTTACCGATGACAGTGGGTTTAGTGCTTTTGGGCCAATAGTCAAGAGATTTTTGTTTCTGTCCCTGGAGAATGAATAATAGGTCCTAGTGAAATTGGAAGCATGACTGGAGGATTTTTTAACGCGTAAATGAAATGGGCAATTTGAATTTTCTTCGTTAATAATAAAAGCTGCTGGAATGTCTTTGTACAAATCACAATTAAAATGTGAGTTTTACTCCTGGTATAGAGGAGTGTTGGTTGAGTTGCTTTGAGCCAATAATCAAGAGATTTTATTTCTATTCCACCCTTAGCCATGATGTTTTCGACACCTACTGTAAATACTGGTGGTTTCATGAATGAGGAAATCAACAGGAGTACGTGAGGTCTATTTTAAAATACTCATAAAAAGTGCTGGAATAATTAGGTATAATTCACAAGGACAAGGTGAGTTTTATTCCTGGGGTACCGGCAAAAGGTGGTTGAGTAGCTTTGAGCCAATATAAAGGAGATTTTTATTTCTATGCCAGCCTTAGCCATGATGTTTTCGACTGCTACTATCACCATGACTGGAGGATACGTGAATGAGGACATCAACAGGAGTACATGAGTTCTATTTTACAATACTCATCAAAACTGCTGGAATGATTATGTACGATTCACATGGAAAAGGTGAGTTTTACTCCTGGGGTACCGGCGACAGTGGGTTTAGTGCTTTTGAGCCAATAATCGAGAGATTTTAATTTCTATTCCAGTATTAGCCATAATGTTTTTGACTCCTACTGCCATTACTGGAAGTTTCATGAACGAGGAAATCAGCAACAGTACGTCAGTTCTATTTTACAATACTCATAAAATCTGCTGGAAAGATTATGTACGATTCATAAAGAAAAGGTGAGTTTCCTCCTGGTGTACCAACGACAATTGGTTTAGTCCTTTTGGGCCAATAATCAAGAGGTTTTTATTTGTGTCCCTGCAGAACGAATAATAGGTCCTATTTAAATGGGAAGCATGACTGGAGGTTTTGTGAAGAAGTAAATGAAATGTAGAACTTTAATTTTCTTCGATAATAATGACGAAAGCTGCCTGAATGTCTTTGTACAAATCACAGTTAAAATGTGAGTTTTACTCCTTTGGTACAGAGGAGCGTTGGTTAAGTTGCTTTCAGCCAAAATAAAAGAGATTTTTATTTCTATTCCACCCTTAGCCATGATGTTTTCGACACCTACTGTCATTACTGGAGGTTTCATGAACGAGGAAATCAGCAGGAGTACGTGAATTCTATTTCACAATACTCATAAAAAGTGCTGGAATGATTATGTACGATTCACAAGGAAAAGGTGAGTTTTACTCGTTCGGTACCTATGACAGTGGGTTTAGTGCTTTTGAGACAATAATCAAGAGATTTTTATTTCTATTCCAGCACTAGCCATGATGTTTTCGACTCCTGCTATTACCATGACTGGAGGATTCATGAACGAGGGAATCAGCAAGAGTACATGAGTTCTATTTCAAAATACTCATAAAAACTGCTGGTATGAATATGTACGATTCCCAAGGAAAAGGTGAGTTTTACTCCTGGGGTACCGGCGACAGGTGGTTGAGTTTCTCTGAGCCAATATGAAAGAGATTTTTATTTCTATTCCATCCTTAGCCATGATGTTTTCGACACCTACTATAATTACTGGTGGTTTCATGAATGAGGAAATCAACAGGAGAACGTGAGTTCTATTTTAAAATACTCATAAAAAGTGCTGGAATAATTATGTATAATTCACAAGGAAAAGGTGAGTTTTATTCCTGGGGTAGGCGACAGTGGTTGAGTGCTTTGAGCCAAAATAAAGGAGATTTTTATTTCTATGCCAGCCTTAGCCTTGATGTTTTCGACTGCTACTATCACCATGACTGGAGGATACGTGAATGAGGAAATCAACAGGAGAACGTGAGTTCTATTTTAAAATACTCATAAAAAGTGCTGGAATAATTATGTATAATTCACAAGGAAAAGGTGAGTTTTATTCCTGGGGTACCGGCAAAAGGTGGTTGAGTAGTTTTGAGCCAATATAAAGGAGATTTTTATTTCTATGCCAGCCTTAGCCATGATGTTTTCGACTGCTACTGTCACCATAACTGGAGGATACGTGAACGAGGACATCAACAGGAGTACGTGAGTTCTATTTTAAAATACTCACAAAAAGTGCTGGAATAATTATGTATAATTCACAAGGAAAAGGTGAGTTTTACTCCTGGGGTATCGGCGACAGGTGGTTGAGTTGCTCTGAGCCAATAGGAAAGAGATTTTTATTTCTATTCCAACCTTAGCCATGATGTTTTCGACTGCTACTATCACCATGACTAGAGGATACACGAACGAGGACATCAGCAGGAGGACGTGAATTCTATCTTTCAATATTCATAAAAATTGCTGAAATAATTACATTTGATTCCAAAGGAAAAGGTGAGTTTTACTCCTGGGGTACCGGAAAAGGTGGTTGAGTAGCTTTGAGCCAATATAAAGGAGATTTTTATTTCTATTCCAGCCTTAGCCGTGATGTTTTTGACTCCTACTATCACCATGACTAGAGGATACACGAACGAGGACATCAGCAGGAGGACGTGAGTTCTATTTCACAATACTCATAAAAGCTGCTGGAACAATTATGTACGATTCGGAACGTAAAGGTGAGTGTTCCTGCTGGGTTACCGATGACAGTGGGTTTAGTGTTTTTGGGCCAATAGTCAAGAGGTTTTTATTTGTGTCCCTGCAGAACGAATAATAGGTCCTATTCAAATGGGAAGCGTGACTGGAGGTTTTGTGAACAAGTAAATGAAATGTAGAACTTGAATTTTCTTCGATAATAATGAGGAAAGCTGCCTGAATGTCTTTGTACAAATCACAATTAAAATGTGAGTTTTACTCCTTTGGTATGGAGGAGCGTTGGTTGAGTACCTTTGAGCTAAGAAACAAGAGATTTTTATTTCTATTCCAGCCTTAGGCATGATGTTTTCGACTCGTTCTATCTCCATGACTGGAGGATTTGTGAACGAGGAAATCAGCCGGAGTATGTGAGTTCTATTTCACAATACTCATAAAAGTGCTGGAATGATTATATACGATTCACAAAAGGTGAGTTTTATTCCTTTGGTATGGAGAAGTGTTGGTTGAGTTGCTTTGAGCCAATAATCAAGAGATTTTATTTCTATTCTATTCCAGCCTTAGCCATGATGTTTTCTGCTACTACTGTCACTACTGGAGGTTTCATGAATGAGGAAATCAACAGGAGAAGTTGAGTTCTACTGTGTAATACTCAGGAAAGCTTCATGAATGACTTATTACAATTCAATAGGAAAAGGTGAGTTTTACTCCTGGGGTACCAACGACAGTGGTTGAGTGCTTTGAGCCAATAATCAAGAGATTTTATTTCTATTCTATTCCACCTTAGCCATGATGTTTTCAACTGCTGCTATCACCATGACTGGAGAATTCATGAATGAGAAAATCAGCAGGAGTACGTGAGTTCTGTTTTACAATACTCATAAAAGCTGCCTGAATGATTATGTATGATTCGCAAGGAAAATTAAGAGATTTCTATTTTTATTCCTACAGTCGGCAGGATGTTTTCTACTCCTATTGTAACCATTGCTGGAGGATTAATGAAATCAAAAGGAGAAGGTGTGTTCTATTCCAGAATACTCATGAAAGTTGCTTGAATGGCTTTACATAATTCACTAGGAAAAGGTGGGTTTTACTCCTAGGGTGCGGATGATGGTTGAGTGCTTTTATACCAATAACCAAGAGATTTTTATTTCTATTCATGAAAGAGGCATGGTGTGTTCTACTCCTACTGTAACCATTGCTGGAGGAGTCATGAACAAGTAAATCAACAGGAGAAGATGAGTTCTATTCTATAATACTCAGGAAAGCTGCCTGAATGACTTTGTACAATCCACAAGGAAAAAGTGAGTTTTACTCCTGGGGTACGGACGACAGTTTGTTGAGTGTCTTTGGGCCAATAACCAAAAGATATCTATTTCTATTCATGCAATAGGCATGGTGTGTTCTACTCCTCCTATAACCATAACTAGAAAATTCATGAACGAGGAAATCAGCAGATGTACGTGAGTTCTGTTTTACAATAGTCATAAAAGCTGCTGGAATGACTTTGCACAATTCACTAGGAAAAGGTGAGTTTTACTTCTCGGGTATGGACAACAGTTGGTTGAGTGTCTTTGGGGATATCACCAAGATAATTTTATTTCTATTCCTCCAGAAGGCATGATAGTTTATACTTCTACCCTAACCATTACTGGAGGTTTCATGATCGAGTAAATCAAACAGAGAATTTGAGTTCTATTCCGGAATACTCATGAAACTTGCCTAAATGGCTTTGTACAATTCACAAGGAAAAGGTGAGTTTTACTCTTGGGGTACGTACAACAGCTGGTTGAGTGACTTTCGGCTAATAAGTAAGAGTTTTTTATTTCTATTCCCTCAGTAGACATAATAGGTTCTACTAAAATGGTAAGCATGACTGGAGGATTCATGGCAGATTAAATCAACAAGAAAAGGTGAGTTCTATTCTATAATACTCATTAAGGTTGCCTGAATGACTTTGAACAATTTACTAGGAAAAGGTGAGTTTTATTCTTCAGGTATGGACGACAGTTGGTTGAGTGCTTTTGGACCAATAACCCAGAGATTTCTATTTCTATTCATGGAATAGGCGTGGTTTATTCTTCTCCTACTGTAAACATGACTAGAAGATTTGTGACCAAGTAAATAAAAAGGAGAAGGTGAGTTCTATTCTAGAATAATGAGGAAAGCTGCCTAAATGGCTTTGTACATTTCACTAGGAAAAGGTGAGTTACACTCCTGGGGTAGGGATGACAGTTGGTTGAGTGACTTTCAGCTAATAACTAAGTTATTTTTATTTCTCTTCCCACAGTAGGCATAATAGGTTCTACTCAAATGGTAAGAACGATTGGAGTATTCGTGACTGATTATATAGACAGAAGAAGGTGAGTTCTATTCTATAATACTTAGGAAAGCTGACTGAATTACGTTGCACAATTCACTAGGAAAAGGTGAGTTTTATTCCTGGGGTACAAATGACAGTTAGTTGAGTTCTTCTGGGCCAATAACCAAGAGATTTCTATTTCTATTCCTGCAGAAGGCACGATGTGTTCTACTCCTACTCTAACCATGACTCTAGGATTTGTGAACAAGAAAATCAGCAGGAGTATGAGAGTTCTAAATTACAATACTCATAAAAGTTGCTGAAGTAACTTTGAACAATTCACTAGGAAAAGGTGAGTTTTACTCCTGGGGTACGTACGACAGTTGGTTGTGTACATTTGGGACAATAACCAAGAGATTTCTATTTCCATTCCTTCAGAAGGAATCATAGGTTCTACTCAAATGGTAAGATTGACTGGAGGATTCGTGAACAAGTTAATCAATAGAAGAGGGTGATTTCTATTCTATAATACTTAGAAAAGCTGGCTGAAAGACTTTGCACAATTTACTAGCAAAAGGTGAGTTTTACTCCTGGGATATGGATGACTGTTGGTTGAGTGCATCTGGGCCAATAACCAAGAGATTTCTATTCCTGCAGTAGGCATGATGTGTTGTACTCAAACCGTAAGCACAACTGGAGGATTCTTGACCATCTAAATCAACAGGAGAAGATGAGTTCTATTCTATAATACTCAGTAAAGCTGCCTGAATGACTTTGTATAATTCACTAGGAAAAGGTGAGTTTTACTCCTGGGGTCCGTGTGATAGTTGGTTGAGTGATTTTGGGCAAATAACTAACAAAGTTTTATTTCTACTCCTCTAGTAGGCACAACAGGTTCTCCTCCTATTGGAAGTATGAGTGGAGGATTTTTGATGAAGGAAATCAACAAGAGAAGGTGAGTTCTATTCTGTAACACTCAGGAAAGCTACCTAAATGACTTTGTACAATTCACAATGAAAAAGTGAGTTTTACTCCTGCGGTATGGACGATAGTTGGTTGAGTCCCATTGGGCCAATAACCAAGAGATTTTTATTTCTATTCCTGCAGTAGGCATCATAGGTTCTACTGCTACGGTAAATTTGGGTGGAGGATTCGTGACCAAGTAAATCAATTGGATGACTTGAATTTTTTTCCACAATAATGTGGAAATGAATGACTTTCTACAATTCACAAGTAAAAGGTGATTTTTAGTCCTGGATTACATATGATAGTTTGTTGAATTACTTTGTGCCAATAATCAAGAGATTTTTATTTCTATTTCCTGCAGTAGGCCTGATGAGTTCTACACCTACTGTAATGACCGGACGATTCGTGAATGAGGAAATTAACAGGAAAACATGAGTTCTTATCTACAATACTCAGGAAAGCTGCCTGAATGACTTTGTACAAATCACAAGGAAAATGTGAGTTTTACTTTTGGGGTAAGGATGATTGTTAGTTGAGTGACTTTGGACTAAAGAGATTTTTATTTCTATTTCTACCATAGTCATGATGTTCTACTTGTACAATGAGTATGACTGCAGAATTCATGAAAGAGTAAATCAATAAGAAAAGTTTAGTTCTATTCCAAAATATTCAGGAAATCTGCCTGAATGCTTTTGTACAAATTAGAAGGAAAAGGTGAGTTTAGTCATGGGGTATGGACAATAGTTGGTTGAGTGACTTTGGGCCAACAACCAAGATATTCTTATTTCTATTCCTGCAGTAATCATGATGAGTTCTACACCTATGATCAGTATGACTGGAGGATACGTGACTGAATAAATCAATAGGAGAAGGTGAGTTCTATTGTACAATACTCAGGAAAGTATGAAATCTATACCTGCAATAAGATGGATAGGTGATTGGGTTAAACAACCAGAGCAGTTGAATTTTACGCTTGCAATATTATAACCATTTGAGTGACTTTGGCCCAATAACCAAGTGATGGTGACTTCTATTCCTGCAATAGGCATTTTGAATTCTACTGTAATGCACACTACAGGTGGCTGAGTAGCTTTGGGCCAATAATCAATTGACTTTTATTCTTTCAATAGGCATTGTGAGTTCTACTCCTGCCATAAGCAGGACGGGTGGATACATGACAGGGTTAATCAACATGGGAATGTGAGTTCTACTCTGCAATATGCATGAAAACTGATTAAATTCTTTGGGCAGATCACCAGGAAAAGGTGAGTTTTACTCCTGCAATATGAATTACAGCTTACTGAGTGACTTTGGGCCAATCACCAAGAGATGGTGATTTGTAGTCCTCCATTAGGCATTTTATGTTTTAATCATTCAAAATGCATGATTGACATGTTTTGTCACTTTAGACCAATAAGCTGCCGATTGTGTGTTTTAGTTCTGCACATAGCATGTCTGGCAGCTTAGTGACTTTGGGTCAATCACCAGGAGATATGAATTCTATTCCTGCAAAGGCACACAACTGGTGTCTGGGTGACTTTAGAGAGATCACTAGTAGACCTTAAGTGCTAATCCTTTAATGTGCACGACAAGCATTTGAATGACTCTGTACCACTAATCAATTGATGTTGAGTTTTATGCCTACCATATGGATGACAGGCACCTAAGTGACTTTGTTCAGATCTCCAGTAGATGGTGAGTTCTGGTCCCACAATAAACAGGAAAGTTGGCTGATTGGGTTTTCGCCACTAACCAAGAGAGGGTGAATTCTATTCCTGCAATAGGAATGATGAGTTCAGGCGGCTGAGTGAGTTTGGGTCAAGTTTGGTAGGCAAAAGAGGACTGCAGTGGTCATCCTTCTCGAAATGAAGTGAGATGCCAATAAATCAATTCCCCAGCTGCACACAGATTTGTACTCTTATTGAAGCAAATGTGAGCAGAAATTTCCAGATAAGGACTCACCAACTGTCCACAACCTCTTTCCCCATGTACTCAGGAAATGCCTCTACAGGATTCAGGTCAATAAAGGTAGAGATGTAACAATATTTAGGGATAAATGTAAGGAATAAGGGAAGGTAGTGACAGGGAAATGAAGTGAATGGGATGTAGATTTCATTTCTCACCTTTTCCTGCACTTCATTATCATAGAGTTTCTGTTTGGTTGTGTTTTTAAATAAATATTTTAATTTTAATTTTTTTTAAATCTGGTTTTTACTGCTCTTGTAAACTAGATCATCACTCTTTTCCAGAGAAAGTATTGGAAGCACAATTAATCAATAAAGACATTTATAAGTTCTTAATGCAATTTATTTTGAGCATGAATAAAATATTACTGTGAATTCTGACATAAATATATTATCCAAGCACTATGTAACAAATTTCAATTTAGTGTTTGTTCCTGAGTACAAAATATGTTCTCCTAATACCTTATACCTAAAATAAATAGAAAAAAGAGATTGTTCCCCAAAACTCCTTTGCTTTTGTGGTCAGGAGAATGGTATTTTTAAATTTTATTTGTTTTTGAGAACATTCTCCATTCACATTCAATGCTGAGTAGACTTCCAGAATATTCTGGAGTCATGCGAACTGTCCAGAAGTTTCTAGAATTAGCCAGAATTTGCTAGATCTTTCTGGAATCTTTTAGAACGTCCTAGTACTTTCTGGAATTATCCAGTAGTATTCATTGAATTATCAAAGTACAGGTGCCTTAAACCAACATTTTAGTTTGTCTAATTGCTGAATAAGAGAATAGTGAATAGCAATATTTGATTTAGATAGCATTAAGTGGTTGCTTGCCCCCAGCAGATGCATGTGTGTGGACAATTTGTCAAGACAAGAGTGAAAAAGTACTTGGTGAAAGCATCAATTAAGATGTACGAGATCTACAAAGCATATTTTGGCGTACCTGTTGGGGATGAAGACAAGTCCTGGCCACATTATTTCACAGGGTAACACTGTAACAAAACTCTTGAAGGTAAGATGAGCAACAGCTGCTTGCTAGATGGAATTTCAGTGATTTATTACAGTTTAAAAGAGTTGCAATTAAGAAAATTTGCACTATTTTCAATGTTCTAGGAAAATACAACAATATATATTTTATGTCCTATAATAATATCTTGCACAATACTGGGTAATGTGTGAAATATCTTTTTTTTTTAAAAAAAAATATAATTTGGCTATGTTTACAGGCTGATACAAGGGAGAAAAGAAAGACATGAAGTTTGATATCCTAAGAATTTGGCAGGAACTGACTGACCACTCAAACAACTGCTACTTCTGCATGGTGGACCCTTCCAAATGTCGAAATGGCAAAAGCCTGCCTCCTATCATATATCCAGACATTCCTTCATCCATCGCCTCCGTACCACACTGCCTTGAGCTCCCCATTCCCACCGCCCAGAGAGGGATCAGCCATGTTCAGGAGAGAGAAACAAGTCAGACATTGAGAAAGATATTGCAGATACAGAATACGATTTCACAGATGTGGCTGAGGAGAGAAAGCCATACTTCTCCAAACAGAAAGACCGTAACAATCTGATTGGAGACCCTGATTTTATCAAGCTTCAGGCTGAACTTCTGACATCTAGCTTCAAGGAGTGGAACTTGTTGGAGGAAAGTGTGCAAGTCACAGATCAGAGAAAGCATCAGCAACATTTTTCCAACTTTTTCAATCAGCAAGATGGTGTTGTGGCCCACCAGCAGCCAGTGGACTTGACAGCAAATTCAGACAGTGAGGAAATTGGCGAGGAACATGGTTCAGTCCTGGAGTCTAGGGAAGGCTTTGATGAGGGCTCTGTGTCGGAGCAGAGAGAGGGCCAGGGCCGGATGCCAGTTATCAGCTGCCTTCAGAGTCAAACATCAGTGAGGCAGACGAACAGCTGGAGCCTGTTCCCAGTGTGCACATGTTCAAAGTTTCCAGATGAAGGGAACAGCTAAAGAACAAGGGTTGACTTGGGAGTAAGGTCACAGGTGGACGATGAATGGCCCCTCCCAGAGGGAATAAAAGAGGAGCGAAAGGGGAGTGGAGTTGACGGGACAATTAGTTCATCTAATTGGTTTGTGACTCTCCGAGATTTCTTGCCAGGTTTTGATATTGGCCTGGCAGCTCTCCAAGCCAGTCAAGGTCTGTGACTGTAAATTCTCCCTTGAAACACTTTCCTGAAGGTGAATGAGAGGAATTCACTGTTTGTTTAATAAAAGGGGTTTTGTTGGGACCAGGATTCTGCTTCATGCTTTTTGGGGAAGCCTAGGTCAGAACAGATAGGCTGTGCTTCTGCAACAATGTGGCCAGTCTATTCGAGGCTATAGGAATAACCCAAATGAATGATGCCTATTTATAGACAGTTCATCCAAGAGCCTCAAAGCCATGTTGCTGCATAAAGGGAACAAGAACCCATCTCTCCCTATGGCTCATTCTGTACACCTCAAAGGGGAATATACCAGTGTCAAGATGTTGCTGAGTGCCTTGAAATATGATGACTATGAATGGGAGGTCATTGGAGACTTCAAAATGATGTCATTTCTGATGAGTCTCCAAGGCTATTTCATGAGGTTTCCTTCTTTGCTTTGCAAACTGAGTTCTTCATAGGGAAGAGCAGCATAAAGTGGGAACTGCTAGTAGACCCTCAGAAGGTGCTGATGCCACCACTGCACATCAAGTTAGGCCTCATCAAACAATTTGTCACAGCTCTAGCCAAGGAGGCAGCAGCTTTCAAGAAACTCCAAGATCTCTTTCCACAACTGTCGGAGGCAAAGTCTAAAGCTGGTATCTCTGTCGGACCACAGATAAAAGAAGACTGACAGAGTGTGATGAATTTGCTAAGAAGCTAAATAGGATGGAGAAAGCTGCTCGGAACAGTTTTGTTACAGTGGTTCACAGCTTTCTGGGCCATCACAAGGCTGAAAAAAACTATGATCAGCTAGTTCAAACTCTCATAAAGAACTATGCCAACATGGGATGCAGAATGTTCCTCAAAGTCCTTGATGCTCATCTTGACAAATTCAAGGAGAACATGGGTGCTTATTCGGAGGAGGAAGGCAAGCGATTTTACCAGGATGTACTGGACTTTGAATGTCATTAGCAAGGACAATATAACAAAAACATAGAATAGAATGGAATTTTTATTGGACAAGTGTGATTGGACAAACAAGGAATTTGTCTTGGTGCATATGCTCTCAGTGTACATAAAAGAAAAGATACTTACATCAAGGTACAACACTTACAACACTTAATGATGGTCATAGGGTACAAATTTAACACTTAATGATAGGGGGATCACTTTTGGAGGCTTCTTCGAGAAAGTAATTTGCAGCGTAGCCTCAAATCTAGAAAATCTACTCATTTCTGAATCCTTTTGACTGATTTTGACAGTCTTTGTTTATTTCCTTTATTGTTCTTTAACTGCTTAAAAAGATTTTTAAAATTGCCTGATTTGTGTCTATAAATACAAAACTTTTGTAGGCTGTGGTCACAAAATCAAAGGTTGTGATGAATATGCCCCTTTTTGCATAGGCTTTAGACATAAGCAGTTGAAATATAACAGAAGCAGGAACAAAAATTGTGTTACGTAGTGAATTAATGTTATTTTGTAACTCTGGGATCTGTATGCTGAAAATCAGTTCTTCAAGCATAGGAAGAGACGTGGTTTTGTTTTGTTTTTTACTCTCCAGATGTATCAGTTTCACTAATTAAATCATACCAATTCCTGATGTGTATATGTGCTAGAATCTTAATAACACAACTCTACCTTTCTTCTAATGTAATGATGGATTTTTTCCCCCCAGGAATGTTACATTTTCTGACACATTTATTTTTGTTTTCAAACTTCTGCATTTCTGTATGTTACAAATAGTTGTGTATACTTAATGTCCTGAAAGGGAAAGATGTGACTCTAATCTAATAAACTCATTGAGTTTTAAACAATTTTAGTTCCTATGTCTTATTAAAGGCTGAAAAAAACTGGATAAGCTAATGCTTTATTTATATTTGAGGTCACCTGGTTTTAATAAGTGATCTAAGGTATATGCTATATACAGATTGTCAATGCTATTTAAATAATGCAGATGTTTTCCTTGCTCTGTCAGATCCCTTGATCAGAAAGAGATTTCATAGCTCTGCTGGAGTTCTGTCTGTAAATTTAAAAGCAAATGAAAAGAAATGTGACAAAGAACTAAAAAAAGAAAGCTAATACAAATCTCCTTTTCAATGAAATGACTACTCAATGAATCTTCATCTTTCTACCTTTTCTTTTAATTTATCAGCTTTATCAAGATTCCAAACACAAAAAAAATGTATAAGGGCATATTGCAATTAATATTAGTATACATGTTTATCCATATTTCTTCCTGTGTGTTTGCATTCTTTTCTGAGTGGGCACATTTTTCTCTTCCTGATTTTGTACCATTCTGCAGACAATTATAGATTCATTTTTTATACATTTCTGAGATGCAAACAGTGCCACAACACTCTCCAAACGCAAAGCATATATTTCAAACTCTTCTATTTATTCAGAAAGCCTGAAATTTATTCACATAACTGCTCGACGGGGAGAAATTTAAACACTGATTCCTAAATCATTACAGTGACATTGGATTCTGCTCATTGACCTGTTCATTGAACTAAATATTTAATTCCAAAGTCTATTTTACACGAAGCAGAGTTTGATATGTATTCAGAGAAAGAAAAGCCCTCTATGCCATATCACAATCTTCCCTTCAGTTTTGGGTTTTTCTGCACTATAGGCTTTGCCTATAGGAGTCTCATGTGTAAACTAGGTTGGAAATGAAACCAGTGTTTGCATTTCAGCCTCTTCCTCCACTTTGGCTATTACCTGTTGTCCACAGATTGTGTTTTTCACAGAAAACATAAGCTTAAGGATACGTACAATTGTCATAGACTGTGTACAAAACTGATCTCTATCCAGATTAATTGCTGAATTGATGCACATTCACTGTGGATGTATGTTCTCTGTGACATTTAAGCACAATATTCTTTTGCTTTTCTGGAGGTTCTTTTTTAAAACCTTAAAATACATATTTTCAAAGAAAATAGAAGCATCTCTGGACTTCAGCCACTGAATGTTCAATAAATTTTTAAAAATGCTACAAAACCCAAGATTATGTATGGATTCTGTCTCAGTGTCTATTTATTTCACTCCCGATAATGTGGTAGCTCAGGGAGAGAAGGCTAAATCTTCTTCTAATCTTAGAATCCATGGCAATAGATTATAATTCCTACTCTAGTCAACTCACTGAGCTCAGTTCAATAAAATATTGTAATGGTCCCTGATGTGTTTCAAGAATTTATGTATTCTTCCACAGTGTCAGATGGAACCAGGCATATCGTTATGGATAGACTACCTTGGAATATCAGGTTTAAATCCAGATCACATAAGAACTGATGAGCCAGCCAGCATATATTTAAGCAAGTCTCTGTATTTCTGTAGCAGGAGCTGTCAAAGTTAGAAGCTTTGAACATTTTTATGGAAAGCCTTGGAAAACTCTTCTGCTGTTGTGTGCCACTACTGATTTGGGCATTCTACTAACAGCACGGAAGAATACAGTAGTAGAAATAAACATAAGGCATAAAACTTCTTACTTTCCCCTACTGTTAGAAGAAATCAGACATCGTCGCATGGAGAATTAATGCAAGAAGGAACCTACATAAACCAAGAGAACTGTCTGCCCTTTCAAAAATTACTGTATTTGACCATTGTTCATAAGATCATTTAAAGCTTCTGTTTGGTTAACACTCTTTTGCAAACTGCCCTTTATTCTGAATATTTTTTTATTCAAATAGCATTTTCCCCCACTGGATGGATAATTTTAGGATTTTTCTAAATTTCAGAAGCAAAGCAGATCTCTGCATGCCATAGATCTATGAAAGACAATTTGCCCCCATTGGGTTTTCTGAATTTTTAATTATCTTCGCCTTGAAGAGATATATGGGTCTCTTGTGTGTCCTGCGGCTATATAAAGAGAGCTGAATGAACAAAAAAACGCAACAACACTAAATATGGTGCTTGTTTCATTAAATCAATACAAACTCAACCAATGCAATGAGCCACTGGAAAAAAAATAATCAACACTCTTATTCCATCAGTCCAGTTAAAGTGATAACTAAGGCCAGCTGTACCCTTAGCATATATTTTTTTTAAATCAACTATGACAGAGGTCTCCAACCTTGGCAACTTTAAGACTTGTGGACTGGCTGTCTGAGGAATTCTGGGAGCTGGAGTCCACAAATCTTAAAGTTGCTAAGGTTGGAGACCCCTGAACTATGATTCAAGCTAGCTTTACTGGTTTTAAATCTCGTAAACTCTGACTTACCTCATCACAGTGAAATTGAGGTATCACAATGGTTCTAGAAGAGGAGATAAAGATTGTAGAAGCACATCATGTTCTGCTTAAAAGAACTTTCTGAACACAATCATGAGTTATAAATCATCTGTAACAAAAATCATAAGTATATGTTTTCTAATTATATATGTGGATAATGAGTCACTAATTAAATGTCATTGTGATATGAAGAAATTGTGTGTCTAATATATAAAAGTAAACAAGTTTGCTTTTGACATTTATATCAGCATCCTACAACTTTAAAATTGCTGTTAATTACAGAAAATGACAATGTTTTGATTTGTACATAAAAGTTTTATCATTTTTCTCTATAAAATAGTAATTAAAAATAACATTATTACTTCAGAATGCGGACACAGGCCTTTATGTTGCATCCAGATTTCAAATATGTAATAATTTCCAATTAGGCTGAAAGTTTTCCATCTTTGTCCTAAAAACTGGCACATATATTTGACAATTTTGCATAGTTATGCAATTTGACAGTTGACTGTTAATGCCTGCCAAAAATTGAAACAACCCGAAGATGTCAACAGATCTACCAAATTTAAATTTTGAAGGACAGAAACACTGTGAGCATTATCAGCAGAGCAAGAATAATAATATATTTTTCGATAGTTAGGATGTGCAAAAACACACACACCAAAAAACCATTAAAAAAACTCACAGGGGAATCTGTGATAAAAAGCACTAATTATATTTTGCCAGCCTAAACAATTAAGAGTTTAACCAGGGTCAGAAATTAGCATTTGAAATTGTTAGCCTTTAACGCATTATTGCAATATTTCCATTCTTGACAATATTAGCAATATTTGGAAGCTTTACATTTTACTGACACTTCTCGCTTCCCCAAGCTGACTTAAATAGAAGCAACTATCACAGAATACCAGTGATTCTTACACCTATCTTGATATGTGGGCTGTATCTGAGTTTTAAAATTATAGAATGAGTGGTATTTTTGTCAAATTTTATATATATATATATATATATATATATATATATATATATATATATATATATATATATATATATATATATATATATATATATATATATAATTTTCTGAGGTTTTAGCGGGTGTTTGTATGTAGGTCTTTGGTTATTCAGGTTTTCTCCCGCGTAAAATTGGAAGTGTCTTGGCGACGTTTTGACAAAGTCTCATTCGTCATCTTCAGGCTTCAGCTTCGTGCTTCTGGGAGCAATGTGTGATTGTAGCTGTTTCTTCCTTTTTAACTGCTAGTGGGGGTTTGAACTGATTGGGTGGGAGCTTGGCTGTGCTCTGATTGGATGGGGTTTTTTTTGTGCTCTGATTGGCTGGGTATGTGTCCTGTTTGGGTGGGGGCTTGGTTGTGCTCAGATTAGTCTAAATTGCAGGGGGATTTGAGCTGGTGAGCTGCATTGCTGTTGTTTGGCTTCGTGTTCATGTTCGTGCTACATCTTCATAGTGGGTGTCAGTCTGCTGCATGTATGTATTGGAGGGGTTTGAAATGGCTAATGTTGCAGCTGCAGTCTGGCTTCTGGTCCTTGGTCGTGCAACATTAGCCATTTCAAACCCCTCCAATCCATACATGCAGCAGACTGACACCCACTATGAAGATGTAGCATGACCATGAACACGAAGCCAAACAACAGATCAACTCCGTAGCCAGGACCACACCCACACAGGAAACAGCCACCAATCTGCAAACACCCACTCCATCTACCAATCAGGATGCAACCACAGAGCCAACCAACCGGCTCACAGCAACACTCCCCCCACCTCCCCATCAGTATTTATAGAGAGACAGCAGTTCCGATCACTCTTTGCTCGAGAAGCACGAAGCTGAAGACACCAGCCTGAAGATGAGACCTCGTTGAAACATCGCCAAGATAATCTCAACCTTACATGGGAAAAGACCCAAAAATGCCAAGACACACACACACACACACACATGCATTGAGATGAACATTATGGTTTGAAAAGCAGCATGAGAAACAAGGTTTCTAGATCAATGGATCAACTGATCCATACATAAATTTATTTTTGGGAGGATAATGGGAATTTTATTTACAAGTTGGCTCCAAAGAATGGAATTAAATAAATTGCATTAAAATTCAAATCTCTTTTCCTCGGTGCCTCTTCTCTCCTCACATTCCTTGTAGGTATGAATTGAGTACAGGGGAGTAAGTAATAGAGATGAAATGTGTATGTTCCAACATGAATCAGTAGCACAAACACAGCACTTCTTTAATATTAATTAAATCACCAGTTCCTCTTCGAGGCTTCATGAGAATTTGTGGCTCATCTGGATGTTTTCAGGAATCAGCACTTCCAATGCATAGCAGAGAGCAACTGTGTTCATCTCAGTTCTGGAATACTTCTAAATCATATTCAAGCATATGGAGTAAATAGTAGTTGGAATGGATCTATTTCGTAACGTATCTTAGTCAGAGTCCAGAGTACTAAATCAACTATCACCAGATGAATTTGCAGTTGGCCGACCAACCACACTCAATATGTAGCCTTACATCTACTTGAAGGGAAGCAAACAGTGCTGTCTTAGGCCCAGTACTTTTCAACATTTTCATAAATTACCCAGATGAGGAAATAGAAGGGTCACTCATCAAATTTGGAGATGACACTAAGCTAGTGTGAATTCCTAAGAGGATAGACTCAAGATTCAGAAGGCTCCTGACAGATTTGAGCATTGGGCTTTATCCAAAAAGATGCAGTTCAGTGGTGAGAAAAGTAAGGTCTGGCATCTAGGCAGAAAAAAAAAGGTTCACAGGTACAGGACAGGCAATACCTGGATTAACAAGAGACCCTATGAAAGGTATCTTGGTGGACTATTGTCTATATTTGAGCCAACATAGTCCTAGGCTGCGTCAACAGAGGGATAGTATCAAGATCACAGGAAGTGATAGTATCACTCTATATTGTGCTAGTGAGTTCACATTTGGAATACTGTGTCCAGTTCTGGCTACCACAATGCAAAAAAGATGCTGAGATCCTAGAAAGAGTGAAGAGAAGAGCAACAAACATGATTAGGCTAAATCATAGAATGGTTACTAGGAAACTAAGGAATGCAAAGGAAACTAGGTATGTTTAACCTAACAAAGAGAACATAGAACCCTGATGGCGAACCTATGGCATGCATGCCACAGGTGG
Organism: Ahaetulla prasina; assembly: GCF_028640845.1. NCBI lineage: Eukaryota > Metazoa > Chordata > Lepidosauria > Squamata > Colubridae > Ahaetulla > Ahaetulla prasina. The sequence continues at coordinate 115,129,825 of NC_080543.1, read as the reverse complement.
CACGTGTAGCCATATCAGTGGGCATGCAAGCTCAGCTCTGGTGTGCATGTGCATGCCAGCCAGCTGATTTTCAGGCTTTCTGGACCCACTAGAAGTAGGGAAACAGGCTGTTTCCTGCCTCCAGAGGACCTGGGGTGGTGGTGGGGAAGGCCCATTTTTCTCTCTCACCTGGCTCCAGAGCCTCTGGGGAGGGCAAAAACAACTTCTGGTTGGACAGGAAGTGATGTTTTTTGCTGTCCTCAGTTTTTTTGCTGGGGACAGCAAAAAATGTCACTTCCTGTTCAACCAGAAGTTGGCAAATGGGCAGTTTCTGGCCTCCAAAGACCCCCTGGGGGGTGGTGAACACTGTTTTTTCCCTCCCCAGACTCATAGAGAGGCTCTGGAGCCAGGTGAGAGAAAAATGGGCCTACCAGCCATTGCATGCCAGGAGCAGGGGGGGAAGGGGGGTCGTGCATGCATGCACAGGGGTGGGGTGCACAGAATTATGGCTGTGGGCATGCACACGTGCACCCCCCATACCCCCCACCTCCTGGCACGCGGTGGCAAAAAGATTAGCCACCACTGACATAGAACATACTGTAGAATAATAGAATTGGAAGGGACATTGGAGGTCTGCTAGTCCAATCCCCTACTTGAGCAGGAGACCCTATATCAATGGTGAAATTCAGCCGGTTCTTTCCGGCACGGGTGAAGGCTCTGAGCATGCGTGGAGGAGGTGCACACACTCACATTTGCGAACCGGTAGTGAAGGTGAGTGAATTTCACCCCTGTCCTATATGTTTTCAGACAAAGGTTGTCCAGTCTCTTTTTGAAACTGGAACCTTCAGATATTCCGAGCTTCATCTCCCAACTATTCTCCCAATGGCAAGGGATTGTGAAAGATATAATTCAAAATATTTCACTGGTACGTGTAGCCTTTTTTCTGTTTTGCAAATTTCAGGTCTTTCACATGTAAGTTTCATAGATCAGCTTTATTTCCTATTGGTATGACTGGCATCTATATGTATGAGACTTAATTTTTAGATATAATATAAAATATAATGTAACATAACATAACATAATATAACATAATGTAATATGAATAGTCTCTTCATAAAATCAAATAGGTGTGCATTTTGTCAGCTATATAGAGCTATATAGAATTGAATTTCTCTATACCAGGGGTGTCAAACTAGTGGCCTGCGGGACGTACAGACCACGTCCAGCCTGCCTCCGCAAAGGCAAAAAACGTCACAATATGTCATGTGATGTCAGATGACAAAATAGAGTTTGACACCTGTGCTCTATAGGCTGTTACAATTTTGGTTTCTAGGAAACACCATACAGCAGGGGTCTCCAACCTTGGCAACTTTAAGACTTGTGGACTTCAACTCCCAGAGCAAAGCTGGCTGAGGAACTCTGGGAGTTGGTCCACAAGTCTTAAAGTTGCCAAGGTTGGAGACCCCTGCCATACAGTATATAGCTCCTCCTCCTCCTCCTCCTCCTCCTCCTCCTCCTCCTCCTCTCTTTTTTTAAAACAATAATGTACCATTATTGTGATTTCTCTAACAAGATCTTTATTAAAAAATCCATGTTGTTAAACAGGCAGCACAATATAACACTAATAGTGCAATTTTATCTGAGCTCATAAACATTTTGGAAAATTCATGTCGGCCAGCAATAATACAATGGGAGTATCTTCAGCCATAAGAGTTTAAAAAAATATTGTAAAGTTAAGCCAGTTTAGAATTATACCTCAAAATAAATGATCTTAAAATGACTCCCCTTCACTAAATGTGGGTTTAAGAGAGAGAGGAAGAGAGAGGCCAATAAAGCACTATTTATTACTTACTGATAAGTGTACGGTATAACACCCATTGTTGATTTATGGTTACAAAAATGGAATGTTGTAGGGTATAGTGAGAGCGACCACAGGCTGCCATAAAGGGGTTGAAGACAAGAGAAAATTTGGAAACAGCAGTGAGCATAGCAAGATGTCCCACAATATAGTAACAGAGTGAGCAATACATGTATCATGCAGTGAACTGGCTACTAAAACCTGCCACAGAAAAGGTACCAGAGTGCTGAAATCTATATTTGATTGAGAAAGAGAGAAAAACTCAGAGTCACTAAGAGCTGAGAATTCAGGTTTTCTTTGAAGTGCCCTCTGTCCATTATTGATTTCTTGCCTGCTAGAAAGACTAGAAAAGTGCACCCTTTTCCTATCCCAAAGAAACTCCGTTAGTCTCTCTCACATTTGTTTGACTTTCTACAAATTGTTCAAAACCCTGTTCCTTTGCTTGAATTTTGATTTGGAAGGCATTCAGTGGCCACTCTGAATATGAAGTATCTCTTTTGGCTGAGGGCGATAAGAAGGTAACAGTGGCTAGCGGCAACTATAATTCCTAGGGCTCGAGATGAAATGGAACAAATATTTTAGTACTCCAAATGTGTGCTGTGAATATGCCAGGAGTTTCCGAGAAAGAAAAATCTCTGATGGTATATTGAGCAATGCACATTTTAAATCAGTCCTCAGGTGAACTGCAAAAGGCCAGCAGAATCTTCTGTGAAGTGACAAAATTATGTAAAACAATGCTTCCCTTCTGTTTTCAGTGAGACCTCTGCAGACAGTTTTTAGCAAATGATCACCAAGGTCAAAATTCACTTGTCAAGTGTTATATAAGTCATAGACTGACTTGGATCCAAATTAACTGCAGATGAAATCCTGGAAAAAGGGATCATGGATTTTATTTTATGAAGTTTGTAGAAAATGTAAACTGGATAAGATCCTGGTTACTATTAGTATTTTTAAGCCACTGTCATTCTAACAGAATATTAAGATACAGGTATGTCATAGCTGAAGATACATTCATATGACACATGGATATAAACATATATAAGGATTTTGAAATAACTTCAAGTCAGGGTCACGAAGAAAGAACGTATGCATGAAGTGCCATACTGATTAATTAATTCCATCCTGAGGAATTATTATTACCTATTGCCAATCTAAAACTATTCTAATCTCAAGTATCCTCGAATATTGGTATAACATTATGATCTTTCTAGTCATGTTAATAGACATTGTTTATTTTAGATATATAGCTAGAAAATCCATCTTTTTTAAAAATAGTAAGCAAATGTCATAACTGTGTAAGCAAATGTAGTAATTATTAAATTATGTTTTCTGTAACTCTAGACACACAATTTTTTCCACATGAGTGAAAGGAGAAATCAGAAAAGGCCAAAAACTTACTCTTATGTGATGTCATTTGCAGTTTACTTAGGTTTATTCTGGTTCTCCCACCAAAACAAACTATCATACAAATTGAATTATATTCCTATACATCTCTATAACAAAAGGTGAGGGCTCACTAACAGAGCAGTTGTTCTACATTCAGAAATTCAAATACTTAATTTCTGATTGTCTTCAGGTAAATACATTTCTGATTAAAGGTAAAGGTTCCCCATGTACATATGTGCTAATCGTTCCTGACTCTAGGGGGGGTGTTCATCTCTGTTTCAAAGCCGAAGAGCCAGTGCTTTCTGAAGATGTCTCCATGGTCATGTGGCCGGCATGACTAAATGCCAAAGGCATACAGAACGCTGTTACCTTCCCACCAAAGGTGGTCCCTATTTTTCTACTTGCATTTTTTACATGCTTTTGAACTGCTAGGTTAGCGGAAGCTGGGACAAGTAACGGGAGCTCACCCTGTTACGCGGCACTAGGGATTCAAACTGCTGAACTGCCGACTTTTTGATCAACAAGCTTGGCGTCTTAGCCACTAAGCCACAGCATCTCTTACAAATTATTTAACTTTACTGATTACAAATCAGTAATATTTTAACTATTTCAAAACTGCTAGCTATGACAGGAAACAGTATTTTGTCAAATGATCAAATTGAGTATAACTCACTTGGTACTGATGCTGTGTGTTGCTCCCAGTTGCCTTTCACTGAGATGGAGAGCAAACAAATTTAATAAATAAATGAACTCACTCTTTTTTTTCCTCTTTCTTGACTTTTCTTGTTTTAAAGTCAGTTGTGCATTACAGAGGTCAAGCAGAAGTCTCTGTTTCTTGGAAAGACCTACAAATATAACAGGTATCTCCCTCTCAGGTAAGGGGTGAAATCCAGCAGGTTCTGGAGAACTAGTAGCAGAAATTTTGAGTAGTTCAGAGAACTGGCAAATACCACCTCTGGCTGGCCCCAGAATGGGGTGGGAATGGAGATTTTGCAATATCCTTCCCCCAGGAGTGGGGAGGGAATAGGGATTTTGCAGTATGCTTCCCCTGCCACACCCACCAAGCCATGCCACGCCTACCAAGCCATGCCCACAGAACCGGTAGTAAAAAAAATTGGATTTCACCACTGTCTCAGGTGTACTTTTTCAAAAAGAATATTTAATATAAAGAAGAAAAATAAATGATCAGAAATATCTGGGATTAATCTGCTTGGATGTTGGCCACTTCATGCTGCAAATGGGTTAAAATGTTTTAAGGATTTTTTTGGTGTGGGGGATACAAAATAAAAGAGTATTCTAGGTTTGCGTGCATTTGTACATAATGTATTTTATATGAAGGATAAGATAAGATGACATGAGAGGAGAGGAGAGGAGAGATGATGAGAGGAGAGGGGAGGGCAAGACAAGGCAAGGCAAAGCAAGGCAAGGCAAGGCGAGGCGAGGCAAGGTAATCTTTATTGTCTTTTACTTGCATGTAGAACACACATTAAAATGAAATTCCAATGTCCCACTCTTGAAAGAAGGAATACCACCCACCAAACAATATCTCCATCCCAAGGATAACAATAATAATATAATAACATCAGCAAAACTAAAAATACCAAATTACACAAAAATGACACCAAAATGTATTGTATATATTATTATTATTATTATTATTATTATTGTTGTTGTTGTTGTTATTTTATTCATAAACATTTTATGAGTGGTTAGAGACAAGAGGTAGAAATTAGAGGAAGAAAAACTATGAATGTTTGCATTAACAATAGAGAAGGTTTATAATTACAATCATTATAATTAACAAAAATGTAAATAAGCCAATATAAAAAGAAACATAGTTAAAATTATTTGGTTATATTATTACTACTATTCTCAGTACATGTGTTATTACATTATTATTATTGTTATTAGTTCATGTGTAATATTTATTACTATTTTTAGTTGGCCTTTTTCTTTCTTTCTGTCTTGTAAATGGTATACCCTGACAATGCATTGTATTCAAAAATGTTTATGAATAAAAATGTATTAATCATAGTTCAGAGTCTTGAGAGTTAACAAGTTTGATGCTATATGGAACAAAGCTGATACTAAATCTGGTTATTCTGCTACAAATACCATGAAGTCTCCCAGAAGGTAACGATGAAAACTGATCATGGATAGGATGTGTAAAGACCCTGACAATACGACGGACCCTAGTCAAGCAGTGTTTATATGCCATGTCCTGGATAGAAAGAAATGAACTTTTAATAATCTTTTCCACTGTCCTCATCACTCTCTGCATAACCTTCCTGTCCAAAACAGCAATACTTCCAAACCAAACAGTGATACAATATGACAGGATGCTTTCAGTCGTCACTTTCAATCAAATATTCAGCAAATGCACCAGGTGGGGTTTCTACATTCTCAGCGCTAGCATTATAATGAAAGTAGCGTCCTTTGCTTTGCTCCCTACCACCTGAAAGTTAGCTTTTAGCATGAATATATGTTTATCAATGAACATGTAAATTTTGTAATATAAAATGAGCTATCCCATTTTTTTGAATATCTTTGAATTGTAACAGGAACATACCTTAGAAGAAAAGTCAAACATACCATATCCATAGTCAATAAGCAAATAAACATTTTATATGTCTTTTAGAGAAGTATTATTCTACAGATAGAATTTGGCTGATGAGTCTTGTTTCCATAGAACTATGACATGGCATTATGGGCTATACATCAGTTCCTCTAAAATTCAAACTATGCATATATACTAACATATTTATTACTGTAGGTGGCCATAACAAGGTAAGGAAGATTAAGTGTGTAGTGTGCAACAGTCATACATTTGATTTTGCACAGACATAACATAGCTAGAGATCCAATAATATTGAGGAGCCAAAGCCACTTTAGTTTTCAATTCCTGTCAATAAACAAGATATCAAATCTATATCTGGCAGTGATACCTCAGGAGCTTCCCCATTAATTTATTTATAAAAATTGAAATTCAGCATTTCTTTCCCTCCCTCTTTCTGTAACATATTAATAGCTGAAACAACTTTATCAAGAGGCTGATCTTATCATATTTAAATTCATTGTACATTTCTATGCCTGCTTATAGAAAACATTGCATTTCTTACTGGTGCATGAGTCTGATTTAATTTAGAAAGCCTGTCAGTAAAATAGCTATTTGTTTCTTTGGGTTTATTTTTAGTCAAATTCTGAATGTAGCATCAAGAGGAATGTAAAGAGTAGGTGATTAAATTATGAACTGAAGCAGAGACATAGTTTGTGAATATTATTTTTTTTGCCTCATTCATTTTTCCAAAATTTCCCTCCTTCTCTTGTCATTGGGATCTCATTTTCCGAGTTATCAAAGCATTTCTGCAAATGCTAACTAAACTGCCAACTGAAACGACACTATTAAGACTCATCTAAGTTGTGTTACTAAAATGTGATTTGATTAAAAAAAAGCTAAAATGAAATTCAAATATATGATCATGTTATATATTGATTTCATGGAAATCATGTATATAAAAAAGGAATAAACCTAACTGATCAGAATTTCATCTCCTATACCAGGTATCCATCCAACAGTTCATTGGTTTTAGGCATCCTGTTTAAAAGTCCATCTACATCTTCTTCTTCTTCTTGTGCCATATCTGTCATCGGACGTTGTTATCATGTTGGCAATCCTATTTTTGTCAACAGCCACATGAAAAAGTGCTGCTGAGTTTTGTCCAAACCACTTCCTTAGGTTTTGAAGCCATGATGTTCTTCTACTGCCTGGACCTCGTTTGCCTTCAATCTTTCCCTGGAAGATTAAGTGAAGGATGCCGTATTTTTCTGTGTCTTGCATCACATGTCCAAAATATTCTAACTTTCACTTTTTAATGGCTTTGATGATTTCCCTTGGCTTTCCCAGGCGGCTTATCACTTCCTCATTTGTGATTTTGTTAACCCAGCTTATACGTAATAGCCGTCTGTAAATCCACATTTCAAATGCTTCTAGTTTTTTCAAGTGGTTTTCTGTCAGAGACCAACTCTCTAGCAGGATAGAAAAGATGTAATATCTGAAAAGATGTTGATCAAGGAAAAGCAATAGATGCAATCTACATAGACTTCTGCAAAGCTTTTGACTCAGTAGTACACGATAAACTTCTCCTCAAACTAAAATCCTACGGCATTTTGGGACCTCTTCACAATTGGATAAATGCCTTCCTGTCAAACAGACAACAAGTGGTCAAAATTGGCAACGCTATATCAAATCCTGTTCCTGTCAAAAGTGGTGTTCCCCAAGGTAGTGTTCTTGGACCTTCATACTATACATAAATGATCTCTGTGACCTTATTTCAAGTTATTGTGTTCTCTTTGCTGATGATGTCAAACTATTTAATACCACTAACAATACTTCTACCCTTCAAGAAGACCTCGACTTTGTTTCCGATTGGTCTAAAACTTGGCAACTCCAAATCTCAACCAGCAAAAGCTCTGTCTTACACATTGGAAAAAAGAATCTAAACACTAAATACAAACTCGATGGACATTACCTTGCAGATGATCCCCACAATGTTAAAGACCTTGGAGTTTTCATATCAAATGACCTAAATGCCAAAGCCTACTGCAACTACATAGCAAAAAAGGCTCTAAGAGTTGTAAACCTAATTTTACGCAGCTTCTTTTCCAAAATCTCTACACTACTAACTAGAGCATACAAAACATTTGCCAGACCTATTCTTGAATACAGCTCATCCGTCTGGAACCCATACCACATCTCTGACATTAATACAATCGAACGCGTCCAGAAATATTTTACTAGAAGAGTTCTTTGCTCCTCCGAAAACAACAAAATACCTTATACCACCAGGCTAGAAATCCTGGGACTAGAAAACTTAGAACTCCGCCGACTTCGACATGACCTGTGTTTAACACACAAAATCATCTACTGCAATATCCTTCCTGTAAAAGACTACTTCAGCTTCAATCGCAATAATACAAGAGCAAACAATAGATTTAAACTTAATGTCAACCGCTTCAAACTTGATTGCGGAAAATATGACTTCTGTAACAGAGTTGTTAACGCTTGGAACTCATTACCTGACTCCATAGTCTCTATTCAAAATCCCAAAATCTTCAACCAAAACTGTCTATTATTGACCTCACCCCATTCCTAAGAGGACTATAAGGGGCACAAAAGTGCCTACCGTTCCTGTCCTATTGTTCCCTTCATTATATCATAACATAGGATATAACATTCATTATATCAAATTAACATAGCTGTTGCATGCTTTTTTTTCTTATATATATATATTTTTTCTTTCATGATGTGTTGTTTTTATTTATGACCATGTTTGTGTATACTGTTGTGACAAAAATAAATAAATAAAAATAAATAAAAAAAGCCTGATTTTCTGTCTTAGGCTTATAGCGTGACTGCAGAAGACCTTTTTCATTTTGAAGAATGCAGTACCATCTACATCTGGTAGTCAAAAATCCAAGGTAAAGTAGAAATTCTGTTTATCTCCACTCCCTCTCCCTCCCTCCATCTCCCTCTTTCTCTCTATCTTCTCTCCCCTTCTGCATTGGAAATAAGATCAGTAAAATTATATTTAAAAACATAAAATAACTTATAATCATGCCTCTAAATTCAGAAACTCTTTATTCTCTCTATTGGAGCATGAATGTCTTTACAGTCATCTGCCATCTATCCAGTGTCTTTATCTGGAAAAAAAAATCTTGTTTGCTGTGATGGAGGGAAAGATCTGCTATATTACTAGGAAAAGGAGTAGGAAACAGAAGGAAGTAGAGTGGAAAGTATGAAAAACAGAAATACATTTATTTCTGCAGGATCCAATCTGGGTTGATCACCAGTACCAGAGATTTAGTATTCTGAGCTTTTGGATGCGTGCTGGAGCCCATCCAGCACTTTTCTTTCGTTCTCTCTAGCAGAGTATGTGCTTTGGGCTATTTATATGGTACCAGTTTCTTGTGGCTTTTTAGTTGTTGATAGGGACATTGATGGCTGGCTATTCAATTCATTTCTCCACAAATAGCAAAATTTTGTTACATCACGTGTAAGCTTCATCCACAAATGGTTGGATTTAGGGGAAAGTTTTTTTTTATTAAATATATTTTATTGGCTAAAATCCAAAATAAAGTTTCTGTCTTTCTGTCTAGCTTTCCAAGAAAGCCAGAATGTTAAGAAGTGCATGAGAATATTTCTTCTTTTTCTACACAGGGAAACATCTTCCAATTCTGTGTCAGAATATTTAATCATAAGGGCTTAGCTATTAATTAATTTAATTAAACATAAAATGTTTTATGAGATAGGAGGAAAATAATATTTGATTTGGCATACTTTTAAACAGTCTGCAGTTTCACTGCTATTTTTGTGTTGTCCTGTGAATGTTTTTACCATTGTCATTCACTCTATAATTCTCTGTGCTTCCCCCAGATTCTTCCATCTGACCAGTAGGGTGGGTGGGTAGATGGATGGTATACATACATACATAGATACATAGATACATACATACATACATACATACATAGATACATGGTGTTATGTATTGAATACATACAGTTCTGTTGTATTCTGTTCTATACATACAGTTCAGCTAAAGTGAAACTAACCTTTAGATGACCCTAACTGTTAACTTCAACTGTTTTGGAGGGAAACTTAGAACATTCATATTTGAGCAGGCTTTTTCAAGTATTATGATTGGTTGAGGCCTTGTGGGCCCAGAGTATAAATTACAGGAATTTCCCTGTCGTTCCAGTTGAGTCAATAAATGCTGTTGTATCTATGCTGTCTGTTCTTGCCTACTGCAGCCCACAACATAATACATGGATTGACAGACAGACAGACAGATTCAGTTTAGGCCTGTAAAATGGTGGAAGGGCCTAGATTTTTATTTCAGAAATTTAAAAGACTCCAGATATCATCACTGATAGCAAGATTTGCTACCATTGATGGTGCTATTATGGGAGAAAACTGGAAAGAGCAAGAATAGGAAAATGCCTATCCTATGACACAGGAGTTAATTCCACAGGGCAGTACTTGCAGTGCCCTGTGAAACTGAGTGTTCCAATTGAGACAGGCATCAATTGTGTTCCATTGAGACAGACATCAATCAGTTTGGCTTTACAAGAACCATATAGAAAGGGACGTAGAAGCCAAAAGATTGTGCTTGGATCACACAAAAAAACTATCTTGTTTCAATAGTTCAGAAAGAACTTGGTTTCTGTGGTAGAATCTGAGCTCTTTTCAATACCAAATCCCTCTACAACTTCATCATTATATCTTGTGAAAGAATTCCAAATCCCATCTGCCCATATTCAGCAATTATAGGTATGTGCTATAGGAATGCATACTAATACTCCAGGCTATCAAATGTTAATCACGATTTTGACAGATAATCAATGTTTCATTTACTGCATTATACTTCCTTCTATTTGTACATATGTTCAAATTCAGGGTTGTATATCTCTTACTACAGCCTTGAAAACCATCATTAGGGCTGATAACTACCCAAAGGCTGCAATTTAAATACTTCTGGGATAAATAGTAAATAAAATAAAGACTTATTTGTAATTGAGCAAAGTACCCTTACTGTCTAACTGATCCAGTTCATCCAAGCAACATGATCCCTTGAATTCAGTCCAGAATCTTATCCAATTTGATGTCTGAATCCCAATTCAGAGAAACAGAGTTTCATGTTTTGATATTCACACAAAGGAAGAATATATATAACTGTAACTGTATATATTAACCTATTTGTACCATATGACTATCATTAAGTGTTGTATCATTGTGTTAAATTTGTACCCTATGATATCATTAAGTGTTGTAAGTGTTGTACCTTGATGAAGTTATCTTTTCTTATATGTACACTGAGAGTGTATGCACCTAGACAAATTCCTTGTGTGTCCAGTCACGCTTGGCCAATAAAAAATTCTATTCTATTCTATCTCTTGTAATGATATGGATTTTATAGGCACACTAATGTGTGGCAAAGGGACAATATAAAATGAGCCAGATTTCATAGAAATTGGTTTCAAATTAAAAGTGTTCTCAAGTTTGTAGCTCCAAGAGAGAATCTGGGGACAAGCTTCGCATATACAATATGTTGTTTGTTTTTACTGAACACTTTTCAATAATAAGTTTAAACATCAGTACAATTTATGGAAAGAAAGGAGGGAGGGAGGGAAGGAGGGAGGGAGGGAGGAAGAAGGATATCTGACAAGTGCTATTTTTGTGGTCTATAAGCCTGCAAAAAGAGTGCTTGGCAAATTTCATTAAGTCATAATTTAGAAAAGTTTATGTTTATTTCTTCTCATGCAAATGATGGGATCAACTCTAGTGTTCCTTAATGTTGGAAAGAGCTGAGTATTCAAATATTCTAGAAAATAAATATTTCAAAAGAACAATAATAAAAAATGATCTGGTACCAGGTGCTTTTCACAGATTTACAGTCATGCTTTACTTTAATTAATGATTCCTCAACTTGAAGGTCTTCATAACCTACCATAATTTGCATAATATGATTTCCCTTCAGAATAAGAAACTAAAATAGTATCTTAAAATTTAAAAAAAAAAGGTTTACTAAGTGACTGTGTAAATTATTTTTGTCATTGTAGATTACAATAATTATGAAAGTATTATTTTAAAATCTGGATACATATAAACAAAAATATAAAAACAAATAGCATCGAAGGTCTACATTAGTAATTATTTAGAAAACAAAAATATGGGAGTATATTTCTTTCTTTCTACTTTAACTAAGGTATGTTTCTCTCTTGACACTATTTGAGGCATACTTTAGCTTAAAAATGTAGGTTTTAGGAAAATGTGAGATGTGGAGAAGGGAGAAGACAAGTTAGTTATCCAAAAGCAGGTTAAATGTAACACAGATTATAGATACCTTATCAATTAGCAAGTGTAATGTGTTAAAACTCCAGTGTGTTTGTTGAGGCCTTCTGAGATAACATGCAACCTAATGCAATTCTAGGTGGTATCAGCAGAAGGATAGTATCAAGATCACGTGAAGTTTTAGTACTGCTTTACAAAGATCTCACTAGAAATCCAGTTTTGGTCACCATGATACTAAAAATATTTTGAAACCCTAGAAAGAGTGTAAAGAAGGGCAACAAAGATGATTAGGGGTCTAGAGGTTATGATGAACATGTGAGGTAACTAGTCTAGTCTAGTCTATTGAAGAGAAGGACTAGGTGTGATATCACAGAGAAGAGGAGATTGACCTAGTCTCCAAAGCACCTGAAGACCAGGCAAGAAGTAATGGGTGAAAAATCACTAAAGAGAGATCCAATCTAGAACTAAGGAGAAATTTCCTGACAGTGAGAGCAATTAATCAGTGGAACTTGCCTCGAGAAGTTATGAGTGCTTCATCATTGAAGGTTTTCAAGAAGAGAGTGGACAGCAATTTTTCTGGAATGGTATAGAGTCTCCTGCTTGAACAGGTGGTTGGTCTAGAGTACGGGTGTCAAACTTGCCGCATTACGTTGCCATCACATGATGTTTTGTGACATTTTTCCCTTCGCTGAGCTGGGGTGGCCTGTGCATCAATAACCGGCCCGCGGCCTGCCAATTTGACACCCCTGGGCTAGAGGACATCCCAGGTCTCTTGTAACTCTATTATTCTATGTTCTATGTGGGTTCGGCAATCTCTCACACCTTCGTATTGTTAAAGTCCTGATTTTCCAAAATAGTCTTTGATATCCTAGTAGGATGAAATATTCAGATATTGTTTTGTCCTTGCTTTGAATATCAAACATGTGCCGGTTATCTCTCTCTCTCTCTCTCTCTCTCTCTCTAATCTGTCTGTTTACCTACCTACCTACTTACCTACCTACCTACCTACTCACTTACTTATTTTGTCGCATTTCTCCTATATAGAATCTTAGAGGGACATGCTGGCATATGATGTCTTGTGTCACATTAAATGAAGATCATGTGAAAACTTCTATTTTTCTGTGTGAATGTGTTGGACCTATGGTGATGCTGTTGATGCAGATATGGAGACACAGTAGATATTGGTGTGTTTTTTTCCCCAAGATCAAGTTTCCTGGTTAACTTCACTGTCATATTTCTTGTTGCTTGTGAAATTCTGCCTCAGGCTAGGTTTTTCTGTATACACAGGTACAGACCTACCACTCAATGTCTGAAAAGTCAGTGTCAATTTCCAGTATGGGCTTTGGCTTATTAATAATGTGTTTGAGTGGTTTGCGTGGTAAACTATAGATGAAAGCCAGTGGTGTTCTGATTTTGGTCTTGAAATTGATCTTGCTCTGTTGGTTGCCCTATTGATTGCATTGGATGACTAGTTCAGTTTGCTGAATGTCTGATTTAATTCCATTAATTGAACATCTCTTGTCAGGTTGCCATAGGATTATTCCCCATGCTGTAGCTACATAGAATAAAGATTGTTCCCATCTTCTCAAATAGCCTCTCTCAGCACAAATTGCTCAGAACTATCATTCAATCTACTAGGGTAAAAGCACACCGATATAGCTTTGTTGCTGCTATGAGACTAAACTGTCCTAGCACTCATGCCTTATTTCAGTGACATTTCATAAAATCAGTAACTGGATATCAAGATTGGGTGTACGACAAATTCTGTCACTTGGAGCTGCTGTGACTCTATAGTACACTTTGTACAATATCACACATGTCCATACAGAATAAACAAATGCACCTCTGTCTCATTTTGATAGAAAAGCAGTAGAGATGTATTTAAAATTAAGCAATGACTCTTTCATCTCCTACTGTGCCAGAAAGCTTTCTTAATGGAAAATGAAATCAGTGTCTCAGTAAAAATACCTTTCTGATTTGACACTAAAATCCTTCAAAAATGCCTGAGGTGAAATAATTAAGAAATGACATATCATTTGCTAGTTCCTCTGCTATTGACAGAATAATAAATGCTCCCCTCCCCCCGTTTCTATTCATAATAATGTTGGGCTTGGACTCAATTCACTAACTGTCTTTCTGTTATCACGCAAAGGAAGCACATTTTGCTTTTCCATTGATTTTGAAATGTTATCTATACGGGCAAGTTTGTTTGTTTATTATTTATATCTTTGTCAAATGTATTGGCTGCCCATCTTACCACCCGCTAACTCTGGGTTGCTGTTATTAGTAATTTACATTAAAATTCTGTTAATACAACCTAGGACTGTGCTGGCTTTTTTGGCTGCTGCTGCGCCCTGCTGGCTCATATTTAAGTGGTTAAGAGTGCAAATGCCTGGAAAGACTTCTATGCAATCAACCCATCTTAATTAACACTTTCTCCATCCACAAAAGTTGTTTTATTTATTTTTCTCTCTCTCTGTTTTGTAAATAATTTCTCAATCTATTTCTTTTATATCAAATTGAGAAGGATTGGAAAAATTATGGAAGGAGGGAAAGAATATGCCATTTTATTGAAAAAGAAATCCTTTTGTCTCTTTTTTTTCTTGAAGACATTAAGTTTATAGTTATGGATTTTAATTATTCTATTTCTTCTGGTTTATACTTTTGGACTGTGTGACCTGCTTTGCCTCTCTTGTTAGTACAAGGCAGGGGTAGCCAACCTTTTTATACCTACCGCCCACTTTTGTATCTCTGTTAGTAATAAAATTTTCTAACCGCCCACCGGTTCCATAGTAATGTGCTGTGTATCATCGTCTGCACATGCCTCTCGCGCATCATGGATTGGGTTTGGGGAGGGCGCCGGCTACCAGTTCAGCTTGTCTGTTACAGCTGGATGGTGTGGGGGGAGATGCATGGGCTATTCTGGGATGAGGCTCTTTTGTTTGTGGTCGCACTATAGCACCATTTAGTTTCACTTAAGTAATGTGAACTAAACTTATGCATGGGTGATACAAATAGTATATTTTCAGAAATTTAAATTGTCACGCGGAATTTTATGAAAACCTAACGAAAATGTTTTTAAATAATGCTATGAAATTTTTTTAAAAAGTCAATTAAATTTAAAAAAAGGAAAGTGCTTTAGTATCGGACAAAATCCCTAATGCCCACCATGAAAGCTGGAACACCCACTAGTGGGCGGTAGGGATCAGGTTGACTACCACTGGTACAAGGCATAATACAAGGAATGTTAATTAATAATGAAATGCAAAATAGCAAGAATTGTCTAACCTTTAATTTTCCAACCCAATTTTGCTGGGGTTGGGGTGAGAAATGTGAACTGTAGCTGCTGCTTAAATATAATTTTAATGTCGGGATACAACATTAAACTGAGACACCTGGGAACTGTCATTTAGCAGCACTAGAGTCTATGGCTTCCAACTGCCCATCTAATGTACCCTGTTTCCCCAAAAATAAGACATCCCCTGATAATAAACCCCAATTGGGCTTTTGAGCGCATGCGCTAAAATAAGCCTCCCCCCGAAAATAAGCCTTCCCCAAAAATATTTAAACGCAGAGCTGGAAATCAGGTAAGATGGCAAGAGGAGCCTCATCTTGCTCCACAGGCCCGAAAGTAATAAGATCTCCTGAAAATAAGGCAAAGCACTTATTTTAGGGTTCAAAAAATATAAGACAGGGTCTTATTTTTGGGGAAACACGGTATTACTATACTGAATATAGTGATGAACAGAGCATGAGAGGACAAATGGAAGGTCTGTTTCTTATTTTTCATAGGATTTCAAATTGTCTCTCATTTATTTAATTTTTTTATTTTAAAAAAATAAAATAAAAACTGAGATCCTATTAAAATGGAACAAAGCCAAAGGGCATAAAAATAAATCCAGGTGACCTTAAAATAATGAAAGGTCAGGCTTAGTTATCATCTGTCTCTGTAATTTTACCAGCAATTGGCAAATACAATCTAGAAACTGCCAAGGAGTAAAATGGAAAGGGGGTGGGGATGGAAGGTATCTATCACTTAAGATTTACCTTTGACTTGGTACAAAAATGAATTCAAACACTTTTATTCTTGTGCTTACATAACCATCCTCCCTTTGTCACCAATCTTTCTTTTCAGTAATTGTGATATGTGAGATACACACACATATCATGTGTGTATCAGTGGTGGGTTTCAAATTTTTTTACTACCGGTTCTGTGGATGTGGCTTGGTGGGTGTTGCTTGGTGGACATGGCAGGGGAAGGATACTGTAAAATCTCCATTCTCACCCCACGCCAGGGGAAGGATACTGTAAAATCTCCATTCCCTCCCCAATCCAGGGGAAAGTTACTGCAAAATCTCCATTTCCTCCCAATCAGCTGGGACTCAGGAGACAGAAAATAGATAGGGGCAGGGACAGTCAGAGATGGTATTTACCAGTTCTCTGAACTACTCAAAATTTCCACTACCGGTTCTCCAGAACTGGTCAGAACCTGGTGAAACCCACCTCTGATGTATATCTATATCTATCTATAGCTCTATTATATCTTCATCCATCCATCCATCTATCCATCCACCTACCTATCTACACACACACACACACACACACACACACACACACACACACACACACATGAAATAAGAGACAACATCACTGAGAGAGAGAGAAAGAGAGAGAGAGAGAGAGAGAGAAGGAGGAGGAGAAGGAGGAGGAGATTGAAACTATTGTTAGCTGCTTATGTTTTGAATGCAAACTTGTATTCCTTGTTTTGGATTAGAGAACAGCTTGAGAAGCAGATCCATAACAGGGGGAAGAATAATAGAACATAGAACATTTTTTTGCTATATTTTTGCTATAGATAAATAACATACTCAAAAGCTATGAAAAAAGCAAAACGTTTTTTGTGAATCCATAAGGGCCTTTCTTATGGACCAGAAGCCTGTCTGAGCCATAAAACTTTCCCAAATATGTTGTGTTTACATATACATATATACATATAAATATACATATTTATTCATTCTATTAAAACTCTTCTGACATCTGCTTATAACCTTCAATAAAGCAAAACAGTGCATCACAGGGCAACAATTTTTGACTTACAGTAACTTGAGGCATTTGTCCCAATCCAAAAAATATTACTCCCATGTAACTGAAATTTCAAGGAGTTTCACATTGTATTCATGTTGTAATTGAAAAGTTGTGGCTGCTATCGCATGATTAATTTTGGTCATGTTATTGTGCTTTCCAACTACTCTTCCCAGAAACCGATAGGTTCATTGCACAAGGAAAGATGAGAGGGGAGTACCCCTGCCCTATTCCCTGTTTCTATTTTGTCCCTGCATCCAGTCTGCTGGCAGGAGGATTTGCAGGGGTGAAATGCTACTGGTTCGGACTAGTTCTTCTGAACTGGTAGTAAAAAATGCTACTGGTTTGGGCGAACCGGTATTTCCAATGATCAGCTGGGCGATGATCAGCTGTGATGCATGATTTATGTTAGCTAGAATCATCAGGTTTCCTGCTTTCCAGCTATTCTAAATTGCATGGCACAGCGGATTCCTCCCTCCCTCACTGTTCTACTTACCTTTGCAGCCTCGGAACTGTTCCTTTTTTAGACCTGTGTGGGTGCGCCTCAGGTGCACATGCATGCACTCAGCGCATGCTCAGTAGCAAACTCACAGAACTGGTAGCAGAGTTCAGAGGATTTGAAGAGCTGAAGAGTTGGGCTTTTATTTTATTTGTTGATGCTCTCTCAGTACTACCTCATGTTCATTGAAGGAATGAGTTTTTCTTTTTTCTTTTTCAATCTATTGATTTCCATGTTACTGATTAACCAGTACAAGTAAGGCAGTCTCTATTAAGGTTGTAAGTTGAGGACTACTTTATAAAAAACTATTACAGTTTAAATTGCTAGATTATTAACCCTTGAACATATCAAATTGTTAATATGAATCGTCGTCTACTTTATACTATATCTACCAACAAAAACGTGAGTTTATGTGTCCTTCAGGAACAATATGCTTTAAAAAAAAGTTTCTTCTACGACCTGAAATAAAGAGAAAAATGTCCTTCAAGAACACATGCATTTTGCTAGATAATCTGTTACCGCAAAGGCTTTATAAGGTGTCAAGTAGCATTGAAGGTGGGGAAAAATAGCCTTTGTTAGAAAAAAGAAATGAATACATTTTGCTTTAAAATATGAAGTTCACTAAAATGTAAGAAAAGTATGCCTCTTTGTGATGCCCTCAAATTTTATCCAATGATGAATATCAATTTGATGTATTGTCACTGTTTACTCTGTGATTTAGACAAAGTTTGGAAAGTAGGAAGTAGCAAGATAGGATTCTAGAAGTTTAACTGCCAGAGCATATATTTATTTAAATACCTCTGCATATTGATTTTTTAAAACGGATTTTTTAAAGAAAAGAACTAATAAAATAAGCTGTTGAACTGATCTCGGTTTGATGTAATTTATATGGGTGCATCCATGCAATTTTCTTGTCAAAATTCAGTAATTTTTTGTTGCCTTTTTAATGTCTCTGTGCATACATGTTGTTCTGACTCAGCTCCCCAAACATGACAAACCCTCTGAAGTGAACTCAACGATTCCTTTAATTAGGAGTTTTGCTGGCAGCCTCGGCAAAAAGTTTCTCTCTCCCAGCAGGCTAACCAGTCCGTCCCGCCGGAAGATGAATAATTGTCTGCCACATCTATTTATCTCTCCCCCTGCCTTTTATCTCCAGAGCTAGGGTGGGGCTTTGCTAGCAGTGGTGGCTCTTCCTTCCCAAGGATTGGCACATAGATTTCCACTGCCCTCCTCTCCTCTGCCTTCTGCACATCCACGCATTGGACACTGGACTCAGCTGTTCCTCTTCTTCCCCATCAGCCACCTCCAGACCTGGGGACTGTTGACTCTCCATCTGATGGCTGATGGATGGCCCAGGCTCCACTTCTCTCTCTCTCTCTCTCTCTGCCAGCTCCACTCCCTCTTCCTCCTCAGAGCTCTCAGGTTGCCTTGATGCCGACCCTGACTCCCACGCCTCCTCCTCCACTGATTCAGCTGCTAGAGGGGCCGGTGGCCAACAGGCCACAACACTTGTTAAATAGAATGTACTTAGGATACCAGTGTAGTACAGTAATTAAGGTGCTGAAATGGCTCGGACAACAAGGAGTTCAGCTCCACCTTCATCTCTAGAAGATCACTAGATGACTTTGGTGACTGGATGACTCAATGTACTCTCAGGTGTTTTGTCAGAATAAATTGGAGGAGCAAATGCTATCTGCATCTTCTTGAGCACACAGAGGAAAAACTAGATAGGAATCCAATCAATATATGAACAATAGAAAACAATTCCAATGATCAAGTTCAGGCAAACATTCTGATATGCAGAAAGGCAAGTGGTTGTGTCGTGTTCCACTCCTCCTCTGACGGCCGGGTCAGGGAAGTCCGTATCAAGCGTGGCTGCAAAGCCTCTGCAGCTTTGCCAAAGTTCTGTCAGAGTTCTCAGGGCAGGCAGGAGACCAGGATGTGACTTCAGCAATCCAAGTTAGACTTTGCCTGACTCAAAGAATACCAGAAAGCAGATCCTTTATATAGGCCATGGGGTGTGGCTCCATGACTCAGCACTTATCCAGGCCTGCCCCTCCCTTCCTTTTGCTGGCATCGCCTCTCCATTCTCCAGAAGCGTGGATCTATCCATTGCATCGTTTCGTCCCCAGCTGCCGGTAATCCCAGCTCGTGGCTGGCTTCAGGCGCACATGCTATCGGAGGGAGGTTTGTTTGCTTGGTTTGTCCGGGCATGGTGCCAGGGCTGGGGGCTGGAGGCATGCCAGGACATTCTTCTGTACTATCAGTTTCTGGCTGAGATAGCAGGAGATGAGAGGGGCCTGGCTGCGGCGGGGGGGAGGGGCGAGCGAGGCACAACAGGTTGATGAGAAGAGACCCCAGCTTGCCTATACAGTCCAATACCACATACAGGAATAACTTCTTTAAAAGGTTGGAGCCATCGTTTTTGTCTTGTCCTTTCTGTCTCCAATTATTATGCCAATACATGATGCTGGTTGGATAGCCCCTTTACTGAAGTTGTTTTTAAGGTGGGCAGTGGGCTGTTTGTTGTGAGGATTTTGGCTTCTTGTTTCATTTTGTACACCAAACTTACTCTGGTATGGCCTGATAGCTAATCAATAAAGCATTACTTTACAAGTGCACCACCCAAAGTCATCAGGGTGAACAGCATAAAAATGCCATAAAATATTACTCCAGTTCAGTGATGAAATCCTCTGCGGTTTGCCACCAGTTTGCTGCCTGCGCATGTGTAGTGTGCGCCAAACACGTGCTGTGCATGCGCATGCGCAGTGTGCACCAAATGCACAGTGTGCGTGTGCATGCACAGTGTGCACCAATCACATGATATGCACATGCATGCACAATGCATGCCAAATGCATGATGCACACACAATGCATGCCAAACACACACTGCGCAGGCGCATACACAGTGCTCACCTTCATGCAGAAAAAGGAGGCTTAAGAAGGTAAGTAGAACAGCAAGGGGGGGGAACAGCTATGCCACACGATTTAGATTCACTAGAAAGCAGAATTTCTTGCTTTCTAGCGAATATAAATTGCGCGGCATAGCTGATTGTCGGAAATACCAGTTTGGATGAATAGGTAACTTTTTTTTACTATTGGTTTGCCCAAACCAGTGCGAACTGGTAGCATTTCACCCCTGCTCCAGTTGGAAAAATGTAAAAAAGCTTGTTCTGAGAACAGCAATATGGAATATGCATTTTTAGTTAGTTTAGGTTCACAAAAAGTGTTTGTTTCATTTCCCCCTTAATCATTACAAGGTAAAAGGAATTCACTAGAGCACAAAAGTGCTAAAAATAATACCCAGTATGGCTAAGACAATACTCTGTTTCCATAAGTCATTATTCTATATGATGGAGTGGGGGTGGAGAAGAAATTAAAGGTAAAGGTAATGGTTCCCCCTATCCGGTCATTTCTGAGTCTAGAGGACAGTGTTCATCTCCATTTCTTAGCCAAGGAAGCCAGCCTTATCTGAAGACCCTTCCTTGATCATGTGCCAGCATGACTACACACCAAATCTCACAGAATAAGGGTACCTTCCCACCAAAGTGGTATCTATTTATCTAGTTGCATTTGCATGCTTTTGAACTGCTAGGTTGGCAGAAGCTGGGGCAAATAACAGGAGCTCGCTGCTCAAGTCTCAATCCTGGGCTGTCAACTTTCCAGAAAAAGCTCAGTGTTTTTAGCCACTGAGCCATCATGTCCCTGGAGAAGGAATTAGAGGATTTTTACAATTATTTTATGATACAGGTTTCATATTATAGTGAAAAGAAGTATGCTGAATTACATTTTTGTACAGACAAAGACAAACCAGATACAAAGTAAAATATTTTACAAAAAGCTTATGTAGTTATGAAGGTTCTGGTACTTAAGAACCTGCAGTGGCGAAGTGGTTAGCATGCAGTACTGCAGGCTACTTCTGCTGACTGCCGGATGACTGCAATTTGGCAGTTCAAATCTCACCAGGCTTAAGGTTGACTCAGCCTTCTATCCTTCTGAGGTCAGTAAAAGGAGCACCCAGGTTGTTGGGGACAATAGACTGATTCTGTAAACCGCTTAGAGAGGGCTGTAAAGCACTGAGTAGCAGCATATAACTCTAAGTGCTATTGCTATTGCTACTCCATTTCTATCTTCTTCTCCACCACAACAACTTTCACTAGTCTCTGATCTATTTCCTATTTCCTAACCATTGATTATGGTTATTATTACTTCAATTTTGCATGAGATTCAGATTCAATTTTTACTTAAAATGGATTAATTGAAATCAATTAGAGATGTTAGAATTTTAGTATGTCAATTAGAGATGTTAGAATATTCTTAGAATGTCTTCTACATTCATAATCCACTTTCCATTGAGGCAAAACATTTGAGACTAGTCATATCAACTAATCAGTTTTTATTATGGTCACAGACAAGCATTAAAATCAACAATAATAACAAAAAGTGGAAATGAAAGAAGAGACAAATTACAATTAGTTGTGGATTATCAGTGGGCAGCTTGAGTCTGCCTAATTCTGCATACAACATAACAAAATTTGGCCAAATTCAGAGAAACTATTTTATAACTGATCTGGTAACAGTAGTTATACATAAAAGAGATCAATATTTCCCAGATGTTTTATTAGGTGAGGTGTTATAAATTGAATGTGTGAATTCTTATAGAAGATGCAAAACAGCAGGACATTTCAAAATGGCACAATCCACCGGTGCACAATCTCAGCTCATATGGTATTTTTTTTTATATTGGCCCTCCAAAACTGCTCTGTGAAGTGCATTGTAATGCACTAAGGTTAATGCCCTTTGGATTTTTAAGAGAGTTTTCCAATATACAGTACATATCTCACTGCTTTAAAAGGGGTACATTCTTAGAAAGATGAGCCTGATCTTGTTGGATTTCCAGATCTTTGAAACATGGTTTGAGTATATATTTTTTGATACATTGAGAATCTCTTCTACAGAAATGGGACATTTTCTTATTAAATCAGGACAAGTTTAAACAATGCATAAATAATGCATTTTAATTTGCTCCTTATTTAATAAATAAATGAATGTACAGCAGTAATGGACTGTAACTTGGTTGCTCTAGATGGGTGATTCCTACTTTTTTTATAATGCCTTCCCCTTTGATCTTCTGTAGGCCCAAATGTCTGTTGAAGTCATTCACTAATTACGGCATGCACAAGATCTCCAATCCCCATCTTCTGTAATCTGCTGCCTTCCCAGTTCAAAAGTCATACAACACTGGTCCCCAACTCCTAGGTTACAGCCCGGTACTGGGTCATGGCCCATTCAGAACTGGGCGCAGGTCCATTTGAGCAAGTGGCAGATACACAAGCGTGCCTGCCACTCCCACTGAACTATTCCCACACCGGTCTGCAAAGCCGGAAAGACTGGGGACCACTCTCCTACAACATGACTACCAGTAAAATCCTTAAACCCCACTTGGAATGTCTTTACACATGCCCAGGGCACTATGTCCCTCAGCATAGAAATTCTGCCTTAAATTGTTCCATATAAATAAAATTAGATGCATCAAATACATTTTTCTCACATTGTATTTCCCATCATATTCAGGTGCTTACGATCAAGGCAAAAATTCAGTAAAACTAGTAAAAAAACAAGTGTAATCAATTGCAACAATGCAAATTATAGTCGGTTTAGAAAATATAGTTATTAAGGAAACTTGAAATCCCATCAACCTGAAGTAGATGTAGAAGTTTAAGTACTAAAACTGAAATGGCAACTTCAGTATGATTATCCACAGATGTTAAATGGTTTTAAAGAAATATCATTAGACAACAGAGCTTCTCATGCCAGATGTTAAAATAACATGCTTCAGCAAACTCACTGACTTGATAGTGCACAACAATAATGGGATTTACAATATTCCATGGAATTGTACATACTCAGGAGACCTGATTGAGAAAAAGTTAAGTTACAAGCAGTGGTGGGATTCAGCCAGTTCGCACCACTTCGTAAGAACCGGTTGTTAACTTTCTGAGCAGTTTGGTGAACTGGTTGTTGGAAGAAATCATTAGGGCAGAGATCCGGTTGTTAAATTTTTTGAATCCTACCACTGGTTACAACCATAGAGGGCAAAGCATCAACATATACTAGATCATATTGGAGCAGAACCTTTGTGATAATTATGTCGCTGATAGTGCTTCTTCAAATTTACCTCTATCTATCTATCTATCTATCTATCTATCTATCTATCTATCTATCTATCTATCTATCTATCTATCATCTATCTATCTAATTCACATAGTTGTCTATGTCACAGATGTGACTTTGGATAGTGCACAGTAAAACAAACAGTTAAAATGAGAAAAAATAATTAATTACAACACAGCTTTACAAATGTACTATAAAACTTAACATTTAAATTAATATAAGAAATCAAGCTTTTTTTATGACTCTCCCGAGAGGAAACAACTAAAAAGGCAGAAATTACATTATCTTCAGACTGAGGAAACTAAACAGCTGGCACTAAATAATCCACTGCTGCTCGTGAATTCTCTGTTGAAAACATTTGAGATACACAACTGTAGCTCAGAGATCTTGATTGACTCGGCTATGAATCAATATCTGACATAAATATGGATTTGTATCTGGCATCCAATGTGCCAGAGCACATTGGTTACAAATATGGTACATTTCCATATATGCCTCTTGATTTTTAATTTTGTTGATATACATATAACTTATGGAAATAATGAGTAAATCCATTTTATAGTTATCTTGATAGATTCATGACACTGCATTTAACTTTTTAATCAAATTAATGTCTCTGAAATTCTCTTTGCACTTTGTCCTGCCTCCTTGTAAACATAGAAAAGTAAGTTGAGTGTTCCCTGATAGTAATATTTTTGTACAAGTCTGATCTTTTTTTTTTATTTATTTATTTTTTTATTTTATTTTTGTCACAACATCATACAAAAAGATTATATAGTATATACACATATAAACATATATAGGAAGAAGAAAAGAAAAACAATAGGACAGGAACGGTAGGCACGTTTGTGCGCTTATGCACGCCCCTTATGATCCTCTTAGGAATGGGGTGAGGTCAATAGTAGAAAGTTTTTGGTTAAAGCTATTAGGATTATGGGAAGAGACCACAGAGTCAGGTAAAGTATTCCAAGCACTGATGATTCTGTTGCAGAAGTCATATTTTCTGCAATCTAGATTAAAGCGGTTTACATTAAGTTTAAATCTATTGGTTGCCCTTGTATTATTGCAATTAAAGCTGAAGTAGTCTTTGACAGGAAGGACATTACAATAGATGATTCTGTGAGTTAAACTTAGGTCTTGTCGAAGGCGACGGAGTTCCAAGTTTTCTAAGCCTAGGATTTCAAGTCTGGTGGGATAAGGTATTTTGTTGTTTTCAGAGGAATGGAGAACTCTTCTTGTAAAATATTTCTGGACACGCTCAATTGTATTGATGTCAGAGATGTGGTGAGGGTTCCAAACAGGTGAGCTGTATTCTAGAATTGGTCTAGCAAATGTTTTATATGCTCTGGTTAGTAGTGTGGTGTTTTTGGAAAAGAAGCTACGCAAAATTAGGTTTACAACTCTTAGAGCTTTTTGCTATGTAGTTGCAGTGGGCTTTGGCACTTAGATCATTTGACATGAAAACTCCAAGGTCTTTAACGGGATGGGGTCGTCTGTAAGGTAATGTCCATCTAGTATGTACTTAGTTTTAGAGTTCTTTTTCCTATATGTAAGACTGAGCATTTGCTGGTTGAAATTTGAGCTGCCAATTTTAGACCAAGCGGTTAGATGGTCAAGGTCGTTTTGAATGATAGAAGTGTTGTCTGTGGTGTTAAATAGTTTGACATCGTCAGCAAAGAGAACACAATTACTTGAGATATGGTCACAAAGATCATTAATGTATAGAATAAAGAGTGTTGGTCCAAGGACGCTGCCTTGAGGAACGCCACTCTTGACAGGAACAGGATTTGATAAAGCATTGCCAATTTTGACCACTTGTTGTCTGTTAGACAGAAAAGCAGATATCCATTTGTGGAGGGGTCCTGAGATGCCATAGGATGTTAGTTTAAGGAGAAGTTTATCGTGTACTACTGAGTCAAAAGCTTTGCAGAAGTCTATGTAGATTGCATCTATTGATTTGCCTTGATCTAGATTTGAAGTCCATATGTTTTTGCAGTGGAGAAGTTGTAAGTTACATGATAACTTTTTCCTGAAACCAAATTGTTTGTTGGAGAGTAGGTTGTTAGTTTCTAAGTGTGAGGTAATGGATTGATTGATGATAGATTCCATGACTTTGCAGGTGACGCAGCAAAGGGAGATCGGTCTGTAGTTTTCGACTAAGCTGGGGTCTCCTTTTTTGAAGATGGGGATGACTGTGGCTAGTGACCAAAGTTTGGGAAGAGAACTGGTAGTGAAAGCTTTATCAAAGATAATACTTAGGGGTTCAGCTATATTAATGGAAAGTTTTTAAGAAATATGCACATAGACCATCAGGTCCAATAGAAAGCGATGGTTTTAAGTTGTGAAGAGCTTTACCAACGTTGTCTTCTGTGAAATCTATATGAGTTAAATCATCATAGTCATTGCTGGTTCGTTTGTGGAATGTTGGATATGTGTTATCGGAGTTAACAAAAACTGAGCCAAAGAAAATGTTGAAGAGGTTTGCTTTGACTGTTTCGTCATTGCATTCTTTGTTGTTAGAATCTTTTAGTGGTGGGATGGATCTTGAATCTTTAAGTTTACTGTTGACAAAATTATAAAAGGCACGATTGGAATTTGTGCGTAGAAGGTTTTCTTCTTGCTTGGTGTGGTAATTTGTGCATTCAGTCTTATTTGGTTGCATATGTTTCTGTAACGGTTTCTGAAGTTTGTAACATAGCCTTTTTTGTTTCTTTTCCAGAGGGATTTTTTTTTTGATTGAAGCTTTTTTATTGATATGGGTAGTTTGTTTTTCTTGGACATGGTAGTCATTCGTGGTACATATAATTTAATGACTCTATTGATTTCAAGTAGGAAGATTCTATAGAGGTCATCAGCGGTTATGCAGGTTGCAAACAGATTTTGCCAGTTCAGAAGTGAAAGATCGTTGTTTATAAGGTCGTAATTGGCTTTCTTGAAGTTGTAGTTGGGAGTTCTGGTGTTATGACGATTTAAGTATGGACGTATATTGAGACGAAAATCAATCATGCAGTGGTCACTGTTTGAAAAAGGTTCTTTAATTTGTAGTCCGTAAATTGAGTTTGGATTGTTGCAGAAGATGAGGTCAAGGCAGTTGTTGAGTCTTGTATTGTTAGTTACAAGTTGTTCAAGACCTAGGTTTGTAACAGCGTTGTATAGTGTAGTATGGATTGGGTCAGTTGAACATTCATTGGTTGTCCAGTTAATGAGAGGTAGATTTAAGTCACCCAGTGTCAGCCTCCACTCCACTCTTCATTTACTTTTAAATGATTATATCAGTAGATAGAATGTAAAATGTTTATTTCTGTATTATAAACTCTTAAGATCATGAGATGTATCATACCACCGTCCGGGGTAAGGGAAAGGAGCTTATTAAGTGTGTCGGCTGACATAACAGGGAGGAGGGATGATTAATGATTGAGTGTTATCAGCGCGCGCTTTTCTAACCGACACTGCGTTCCTGAGTTGACTGACATCCAGAGACCTGTGGAAGAAGATTACCACGAGGGGCCGTGAAGGAGTTGGCATTGGACCAGACCAGCCTGACCTCCTGAAGGAGGAGGGACAATTGGGGGGATATGATATGTTTGCCATATTTTGTCTCAGTTCCAGCTTTGCTTGGCTGCTATCAAGACTGTAAAAGTAAAAGTACTTGTTTTCATTCCAAATGGAGTCAAGGTGAATTCTTTCCTATTTACCGTCGGAGGTAGCCTGACATTAAGCTGGAACTCAACCATGTCTACCAACCAGGATTGCAATCGCAATACCGGGGGGGAAGAAAACCCAAATGTGATGGAAGGACTGCCGCCGGCTGAGCTGGGGGAGGCGTCCGGAGGAATTTTTGCTGACACTTTTAACCCCGAGCTGGAAGTTTGCAGAGCTCGGTGGATTGAGCAATTAAAGCTGGAAGAGGAAAGGTGGGAACCAAGTGCCGAAGAGTTTCAGCCTGGAGTAACAAAAAGAGAAAAAAAGGGGACGGTGAGACTTTCGGATTGGCAGGGAGAGAGAGAGATAAGAGACAGACGCCAGCTGGAGGAAGCCTTTCGTCTTTTCCGTGAGGTGAAAGTAAGGCTAGCTGTTCGCCAAAGGTATGAATCCCCTGTTCAGTCCTCCAAGGGGGGAGGAGAAGAGGAAGAAGAAATTACAAAGGGGCCAGTTAGAGGTGATTTCCAGGGTGGTGAGATTTCTGGAAAGTTTTTAAGAAATATGCACATAGACCATCAGGTCCAATAGAAAGCGATGGTTTTAAGTTGTGAAGAGCTTTACCAACGTTGTCTTCTGTGAAATCTATATGAGTTAAATCATCATAGTCATTGCTGGTTCGTTTGTGGAATGTTGGATATGTGTTATCGGAGTTAACAAAAACTGAGCCAAAGAAAATGTTGAAGAGGTTTGCTTTGACTGTTTCGTCATTGCATTCTTTGTTGTTAGAATCTTTTAGTGGTGGGATGGATCTTGAATCTTTAAGTTTACTGTTGACAAAATTATAAAAGGCACGATTGGAATTTGTGCGTAGAAGGTTTTCTTCTTGCTTGGTGTGGTAATTTGTGCATTCAGTTTTTATTTGGTTGCATATGTTTCTGTAACGGTTTCTGAAGTTTGTAACATAGCCTTTTTTGTTTCTTTTCCAGAGGGATTTTTTTTTTGATTGAAGCTTTTTTATTGATATGGGTAGTTTGTTTTTCTTGGACATGGTAGTCATTCGTGGTACATATAATTTAATGACTCTATTGATTTCAAGTAGGAAGATTCTATAGAGGTCATCAGCGGTTATGCAGGTTGCAAACAGATTTTGCCAGTTCAGAAGTGAAAGATCGTTGTTTATAAGGTCGTAATTGGCTTTCTTGAAGTTGTAGTTGGGAGTTCTGGTGTTATGACGATTTAAGTATGGACGTATATTGAGACGAAAATCAATCATGCAGTGGTCACTGTTTGAAAAAGGTTCTTTAATTTGTAGTCCGTAAATTGAGTTTGGATTGTTGCAGAAGATGAGGTCAAGGCAGTTGTTGAGTCTTGTATTGTTAGTTACAAGTTGTTCAAGACCTAGGTTTGTAACAGCGTTGTATAGTGTAGTATGGATTGGGTCAGTTGAACATTCATTGGTTGTCCAGTTAATGAGCCTCCACTCCACTCTTCATTTACTTTTAAATGATTATATCAGTAGATAGAATGTAAAATGTTTATTTCTGTATTATAAACTCTTAAGATCATGAGATGTATCATACCACCGTCCGGGTAAGGGAAAGGAGCTTATTAAGTGTCGGCTGACATAACAGGGAGGAGGGATGATTAATGATTGAGGGTTATCAGCGCGCGCTTTTCTAACCGACACTGCATTCCTGAGTTGACTGACATCCAGAGACCTGTGGAAGAAGATTACCACGAGGGGCCGTGAAGGAGTTGGCATTGGACCAGACCAGCCTGACCTCCTGGAGGAGGAGGGACAATTGGGGGGATATGATATGTTTGCCATATTTTGTCTCAGTTCCAGCTTTGCTTGGCTGCTATCAAGACTGTAAAAGTAAAAATACTTGTTTTCATTCCAAATGGTGTCAAGGTGAATTCTTTCCTATTTACCGTCTGAGGTAGCCTGACATTAAGCTGGAACTCATCCATGTCTACCAACCAGGATTGCAATACCGGGGAAGAAAACCCAAATGTGATGGAAGGCTGAGCTGGGGGAGGCGTCCGGAGGAATTTTTGCTGACACTTTTAACCCCGAGCTGGAAGTTTGCAGAGCTCGGTGGATTGAGCAATTAAAGCTGGAAGAGGAAAGGTGGGAACCAAGTGCCGAAGAGTTTCAGCCTGGAGTAACAAAAAGAGAAAAAAAGGGGACGGTGAGACTTTCGGATTGGCAGGGAGAGAGAGAGATAAGAGACAGACGCCAGCTGGAGGAAGCCTTTCGTCTTTTCCGTGAGGTGAAAGTAAGGCTAGCTGTTCGCCAAAGGTATGAATCCCCTGTTCAGTCCTCCGAGGGGGGAGGAGAAGAGGGAGAAGAAATTACAAAGGGGCCAGTTAGAGGTGATTTCCAGGGTGGTGAGATTTCTGAAAAGCCGGGAACTCTCTCCCCAGAGGAAGCTGAATTGGCTGGGGGCTGGGCGCCACCTGCTGACCAAGCAAGGCCGCGCAGGGGAAGGAAAAGGCCCAAAATTCCCCCCATATCAGAGAAATTTGATGGAAATGAAGGAGTTGGGACTGTTCCTGGCAAAGTGAATGACCACATGATAGACTGGGGAAGATTATTGGTCACAGGCAGCACAAGTGAGAGCTGTGACCCACAATTTGACCGGAAGAGCAGCTGCGTGGTATGTCGCTATATACCAACCACTCCCCTTACTGCAAAACTACGAGCATTTTATGACTGCACTGAGGAGGAGGTTTGGCAGAGCAAAAGGCCAAAGGTCGATGAAACCATCAGGCAAGGGAGGAGGCCGGTGGCTGATTATAACCAGGAGTTCAGTGATTTAGTTCCCTTGATGAGAGGGTGGTCGGAGGTGACCCTTGTGGACATTTTCAAAGATGGTCTGAATGGAGATCTCTATGAACTGTGTCGAGCCGGCCTCTCCAACTACGCTGTATGGCTGGTACACCCTGGCAGCAGAGAAAACCACAAATGAAGCTTCCAGAAAACCTTCTGGTGAGTTGGGCACGGGCCCTTGGACATTCCAGTTAATCTACATGTACCCTTTCTCGGGTAATAAGGAACTGCTAGCACTACTCGATTCTGGATGCACTAGATGTATGGTCAGTCCAATAACTAGTAAAAATGGAACTAAGGTTGAGAACCTTAAGTAGGCCCATAGCGTTTGCCCAGTTAGATGGCTCTGTGGCTGGGGAGGCCGCCCATTTAACGGAACCCATAGAAATGATAATAGGAGACCACCAAATTCTGAACTTCATAGTAGCCCCAGGAATGGACCAACCCCTTGTTGAAACTTTGTCATTATGAAATGGAACCCCATATTAACTGGAGAACCAGTCTCACGTTTCTCCAAAACAAAAGGAAAAAGGAGTCAAATACCATTTGCAAACAACTTTTATAATTAGGGGCAACATAGATAAAGAGAGAACAATTCAGGAATACTGGGACTTGAAGTCTTTAGTGAGAAAGCATCAATTTCCTCCCCATAGGCCTATTGACTGTGCCATAGACATCCTTCCGGGGTAAAGCTTCCAAAGCCAAAAGCTTATCCCATGACCCAAAAGGAATTGGAGCTACGTAAATTCATAGACAAAAACCTAGAGCGGGCTTTATCCAACTGGCTAACCTCGTGGCTGCGCCAGTGATGTTCCGAGAAAGAAAGATGGCTCCTTTCGCCTTATAGTTGACTATAGGAACCTAAACGCAGTGTGCTACATATACCCCATGCCACTCATGAAAGACATGTTAGCTTCACCAAACTGGAAAGCCTACTACAGAGTTCGTATAAAGGAGGATGAATGGAAAACCGCTTTCAACTGTCCACTAGGATGTTTTATTCCCATTTTTAGTTTTATGCAACTAATAAATGAAATACCCCATCAGCATTTGTTCAAAGGAGTTCTTGTCTACCTTGACGACATACTTATCTATACAGAAACAATGGAAGAACATATTAAACTAGTAAGAGCTGTACTCAAAAAGTTATTATCTGCAGAACTATATTGTGCTATCCAAATGTGATTTCCATCAAACCAAAATAGACTACCTAGGATATCGCATCTCGGCTGATGGGTTAGAAATGGATCCAGAAAAGTGAAAGCTGTTTTGGAATGGGCCCCCACAAACAGCTCCAAAGTTTTTGGGATTTGCAAATTTCTATCGTCAATTCATCCCTCCTTTGCTCAAATTGCTTTACCAATCACTAACCTCTTAAAACTAAAGGAGACACGAAACCCAAACCATCATTACCCTCGAATGGACAATGGAATGTCAAGCAGCATTTGAAAATTGAAACGACTCTTTGCCGCTGAACCTATTTTAAAGCACCCTGACATGGATGTTCCTTTTGTAATACAAGCTGATGCAAGTGATGTAGCAGTCGGAGCCGCTTGCTCCAAAACAATACTGATGGTAATTTACAACCCTGTGCTTTCACTTCTAAAAAATTGACTGAAACCGAAAGACGATGGGCTATTTGGGAAAAGAAGCTTTGCAGTTCATTGGGCTCTCTACGGACATGGAGACAATTCTTAGAAGGTTCAAATCATCCTTTTGAAGTTTGGACTGATCACAAAAATCTAGAAGCGCTAAAGACTCCTAGAAAACTTTCGCCTAAACAAGCCCGTTGGGCTCAATATTTTAACCGCTTTAATTTTACTTTACATTATATTCCTGGAGGAAAAAACTTCTTAGCAGATGCTCTTTCACGTTTACCCCAATACAATTGCACTCGTTCCGCCGTGGTTCAACCAATACTTCCCGTACAACAGTTGGCGGCCCCAGCAATAACTAGAAGCCACTCCACAGCTGACCTCACTCCCAGATGAACTAACCAAATCGTTTAAAGAAGCTTTAAACACCGATGACTATATTTAGCATTCCCATGAATGCACACTAAATGGACTAGCTTGGATTGGAACAAAACTATATGTTCCTCTATCACTCAGAGAAACCATCCTACAACGATATGATGCCAAAATGGCAGGGCATTTTGGATTTGTGAAAACTTTGCATCTTCTTAAAAAGACAATTTTGGTGGCCAAGTCTTAAAAAAGACATTCAAGCATATGTAGCAAGTTGCCCGGTCTGTGCATCATCCAAAAGGCCTCCGGGAAAACCTCCTGGACTATTACAAACGGTAGCCAGACCAGGAACCCCATGGAAAGAAATATCCATGGATTTCATAGTGGAATTACCTGAAAGTTCAGGCAATACTGTTATATGGGTAGTGACTGACCTTTTCTCCAAACAAGTCCATTTTATTCCATGTTCAAAAATACCCTCCTCAAAGACTCTAGCAAAGTTGTTTGTACAACACATTTATAGACTTCACGGAGTGCCTGATCGCATCATTTCAGATCGAGGAGTTCAATTCACTTCTAAATTTTGGAAAGAATTTTACGACTCATTGGTTCCGCAAGGATTAAGCTCCTCCCATCATCCTCAAACTAATGGAAGCTGTGAACGTCAACTCTGTACTAGAACAATATCTCCGATGTTATGTTAACTACCAGCAAGATAATTGGGCTGATCTCTTACCTTTTGCTGAAGTTGCCTACAACAACTCAATTCATAGTAGCACGGGATTTACTCCCTTTAAAATAGCTTCAGGCCAAGATTTTGTTCCTATCTCGGAACTCCCACAGGAAGAAACTACTGTTTCCTCTTTATCAGAATGGATAGATCAAATACAAAGCACATGGAAAATGACTCGCAAGGCGATCGACGACGCTCACCGTGCGCATAAAAAACAAGCAGATAAAAAAAGGTCCCCTGAGAACAAATATCAAGTGGGCGATAAAGTTTATCTTTCCACCAAATATCTTCAAACCACTCAGAAATCTAAGAAACTTGGACCCAAATATGTGGGACCTTTCCCCATAGTAAAAATCATCAACCCCGTGACGGTACAACTAGATTTACCAAAAACACTTAGGAGAATCCACCCCGTTTTCCATGTGAGTTTGCTGAAACCTGAACACACGTCTACTTTTCGTCCTAACCATACACCCCCTCCTATACCAATTCTCATAGAGGGAGAACAACACTTTGAAATAAAAGAAATTTTAGACTCAAGAAAACATAGAAATAAAATTCAATATCTTATTTCCTGGAAACACTTCCCATTATCCCAAGCTGAATGGGTGAACAAAGAAGATGTTCATGCATCGGAAAAAATAGCACAATTCTATAAAAAATATCCTGACAAACCCTAACTTCTCTTTTTTCTTTCTAGGACTGACGTCCTTGTTGCAGGAGGGCCGAATGTCAGCCTCCACTCCACTCTTCATTTACTTTTAAATGATTATATCAGTAGATAGAATGTAAAATGTTTATTTCTGTATTATAAACTCTTAAGATCATGAGATGTATCATACCACCGTCCGGGGTAAGGGAAAGGAGCTTATTAAGTGTGTCGGCTGACATAACAGGGAGGAGGGATGATTAATGATTGAGTGTTATCAGCGCGCGCTTTTCTAACCGACACTGCGTTCCTGAGTTGACTGACATCCAGAGACCTGTGGAAGAAGATTACCACGAGGGGCCGTGAAGGAGTTGGCATTGGACCAGACCAGCCTGACCTCCTGAAGGAGGAGGGACAATTGGGGGGATATGATATGTTTGCCATATTTTGTCTCAGTTCCAGCTTTGCTTGGCTGCTATCAAGACTGTAAAAGTAAAAATACTTGTTTTCATTCCAAATGGAGTCAAGGTGAATTCTTTCCTATTTACCGTCGGAGGTAGCCTGACACCCAGGAAGATAAGAGGGTATGGGCAAGAGGTAGTCCATGTTAGCATTGAGGTTAGCATATTTGCGTGGGTAATGTCATAGTCGGGGGCTCTGTAGCATAGTAAGAATCGAAGAGTAGTGTCAAGGGATAGGTCGCATACTATAGTTTCAGGAAGAGAGAGTTTATGTGCTACTTGGATATTTTTTAGATTCAGTGTCTTTTTGTAAAAGATAGCCACTCCACCACCTCTTCGGTTTTCCCGATCTGATCGATAGACTTGATATTCTTTGTTTGAGATAATGGAGTCAGGAAGGGATGAATTCAGCCATGTTTCACAAACAAAAATGATATCAAATGTGCCACTGTTTAATAAGAGGATAAATTCAGGTAATTTGTTGACTATGCTTCTTGCATTTATCAATTTGCATTTGAGATCTGATATGATTGGTGTTGAAGAGGTAAGGGGCGTGCATACCTAGTTTTGGGTGTTAGTAGGTTGGGGGTTGTGGACAATAGATGGTTGTATAGATGGTTGGATGGTAGTTTGGATGGTTGGTTGGATGGCTGTTTGGATGCTGGTTGGGTGGATTGTTGGGTGGCTGTTTGGATGGCTGTTTGGATGGCTGTTTGGATGGCTGCTTGGATGGCTGCTTGGATGGCTGTTTGGATGGTTGGTTGGATGGTTGGTTGGATGGCTGGTTGGATTGTTGGTTGGATGGCTGTTGGTTGGATAGCTGGTAAGATGGTTGGTTGAATGGGAGGTAGGGGGATGGGTACTTGATTGAATACTGGGATGGCTGGTTGATTGTTATGGGTGATGGGGGTTTGAGGTGATTTTTGATTGCAGGTTTTATTTTTATGCAATCAGCATGGTAGTCGATGTATAGGTTGGATTCACCATTGTCTTGTCTTCTTTAAGTTCTGTGCGAAGTTCATGAGAGCGTATCCTTTGTAGAAAGGATAGGTCAGGACGTGATCTAAGTTTACTGTAGGTAGGGTTGGATTTAGCAATTGAGTTTATAGTCTTTATGAATTTCTTACTGTCCTCATTAGTGCATATAACTCTACAAAATCTTGGTGCTGTTGTCCCATCGCTGTTTTTATATTCTGGTCCATCTCTGGAGACAGCAATTATTTCATTTGGGGAGATGGTTGATGAATTATAATTTCCAATGATGTTGTGAATCTTATTGATATCTGGTTCATTTGTGTTTTCAAGTCCAAATAATATTGCATGATTTTATTTTTGTCCTCTCCATTGCATCTCTGATTAGTTGATTAGTAGTTGTTTGTTGATTGGGTTGTGTTGTATTAATTTGATGTCTAGGTTGAGTTGTAAGTTGTATATTTTGTGGTGATAGATGAGTTTGGAAGAGATTTAGATCATTAGAGTTTTCATTTTTTAGTGTTGAAATTTGTTTTATCAAATCTGTGAAACTTTGTTCAATAACTGATAGAATTTTTTTTTCTAAGTTTTGTTCAATATTTTGAATTCTTTTTTCTAGGTTTTGTTCAATATTTTGAATTCTTTTTTCTAGGTTTTGTTCAATAGCTTGTAATCTTTTATCTATGTTTTGTTCAATAGTTGTTAATCTTGATTCTAAGATTTTATCAGCGTTTGATTTTCTGGCTGGCATAATGATGATCTTTCTTATTCCTTTGTTTTATTTTATTTTTATTTTATTTTATTTTATTTATTTATTATTATTTTATTTTAGTAATGATTAAGTGTCTGTCACTTAATCAATTATCTTTGATTTTATATCTGTCTCTTTAACTTTAAATGGTAGTCAATTTGGCAGTTGCTATGGTAATGGGGAGTCACTATGGTAACAGTGAGATTTGGCGGGAAATTTAAAATGGTGAGAAAGGGTGGTTGAAGAAGCTTCTTTACAGGTGGCTGTAATGGCGGGAGATTCAAAAAGTCAGTAGAGGCCGGGAGACTGGAGTCTCCTAGGAACTCACCAGTAGTCCTGCAGCAGTCCTGCCGATTGGGGGATAGGTTGATTAGGGTTGTTGTAAATGTTGCTGGGCTTTTATCTCCTTGGTGGGAAATTTAAAGTTTGAAGCAATGAGGGAGGGCGATGATGGAGGGCGGTGATGGCAGCGGTGCGACTCACGGTAGCGGCAGCGGCAGCGGCAGCGGCAGTCCCGGGTCTGGCGGGGTGGCTTTAGTGGTTTCGGGCGTCTCCAGCCGCCTTTAATGCGGTAGCGGTGGTCTCGGGTCTGGCGGCGGCTCCGGCGGCACAAGCGGCAGCGGCAATCCCGGGGCTGGCGGCAGCTCTGGCGGCGGCTCCGGTGGCACTCACGGGGCTGGCGGCGGCTCCGGCGGCGGCTCCGGCGGCACCAGTGGCAGCAGCAGTCTCGGGGCTGGCGGCGGCTCCGGTGGCGGCACAAGCGGCAGCGGCAGTCACAGGGCTGGCGGCGGCTCCGGCGGTAGCGGGCGGCTCCAGCCTCTTTCAGTCGACGGCCTCACGGCTGCGGCAGTCCAGGCTCCGGCAGTCTCCGACTCTTTGCCCACCGCCTGAGTCCTCAGCAGCCTGGAAGAACCTCGGCAGCCTCAATCCACGGCAGCCTGGAAAAATCTTCGGCTCTGGAGTATCGCCAGCAAAGAATCTTCGGGGAAACTGCTCTCCTAAGAGCTCAAAAGAGCCCTTTTACAGAGAGCATTTCTCCGGTGCAACCTTCCTGGTCGCCATCTTCCGGAACTGTGTCTTTTATTGTTAGGATTTTCCATACTTTATTTTCAGCTCCATGTCGTATAAAGCCTCTACTTACGGGTATAAGCTTGATTGTGGCAACCTATCTGCACCAAATACTAACAATTTAGGGTGTTTTTTTAAACAGAATAAAAGAGTTGGGAGGGATCTTGGAGGACTTCTAGTCCAACCCCTTGTTCTGGCAGGAAACCCTATACCATTTCAGACAAATGATTGTCCACTCTCATCTTAAAAACTTCCAGTGTTGGAGTACACATGACTTCTGAAGTTCTACTGATTAATAGTTCTAACTGTCAGGAAATGTCTCCTTAGTTCTAAGTTGCTTCTCTCTTGATTAGTTTCCATCCATTGCTTCTTGCCCTACCCTCAGGTGTTTTGAAGAATAGCTTGACTCCTTCTTCCTTTTGGCAACTCCTGAGACCACTGCTATCCTATCACCCCATATCCTTCTTTTCATTAAACTAGACATACCGAATTCCAGCAACAGTCCTTTATATGATTCAATCTCCAGTCCCCAATCATCTTTGTTGTTCTTCTCTGTAGTCTTTCTAGAGTCTCAACATCTTTTCGTACGGGTCTGGATGGGGAGGAACAGGCTCAAACTTAATCCCTCCAAGACGGAGTGGCTGTGGATGCCGGCACCTCGGTACAGTCAGCTGCAGATGCGGCTGTCTGTCGGGGGTGAATCATTGGCCCCGATGGAGAAGGTACGCAACTTGGGCGTGCTCCTGGATGGTCGGTTGTCCTTTTTTTTTTTTTTTTTTATAGAGCAATTTTTTTTATTTTCCATAATAATTCCCACAATTTGACCAGTGTACAATACAATCACTTATCCAACAATCAGTCCTATACTCAAATTATACTCAATCAGGGCTGCTCGACTGCCACTCCCCCCTTTAATCCTTTCTTCCCTTCTCATCCTTCTTAAACTTTCCCCACCACCTTCTCCTCGCTTTCCTACTTCCCCTCCTCTTTCCCACTTCTCACTACCATCCTTTCTAACCCTCTATCTTCTCCTTCTTCTCCTCCTCCTATCCTTTCTTCTCCCTCCCTTCTTTCCTCCCTACCCACCTGCCTACCTACTTTCTTCCTTCTTTACTCCTCTTCCCTTACCCTTTCCCTTCGGGAGTGTTTGCCGAGCAGTCCCGACATTACACCATTCCAACTGATGGTCGGTTGTCCTTTGAAGACCATTTGGCGACCGTCTCCAGGAGAGCATTTTATCAGGTTCGCCTGATCCGCCAGTTGCGTCCCTTCCTGGACCGGGATGCCTTATGCACAGTCACTCATGCTCGCTACCTCGCCTGGACTACTGCAATGCTCTCTACATGGGGCTCCCCTTGAAGAGCACCCGGAGACTTCAGCTAGTTCAGAACGCGGCTGCGCGGGTTATTGAGGGAGCGTCTCAGAGCTCCCACATAACACCTATCCTGCGCAGACTGCACTGGCTACCTGTTGTTTTCCGGGTGCGCTTCAAGGTATTGGTTACCACCTTTAAAGCGCTCCATGGCTTAGGACCGTGCTAGCTACGGGACCGTCTACTGCCGGCTTCTATCTCCCATCGTCCGGGACGCTCCCACAGAGAGGGACTCCTCAGGGTGCCGTCAGCCAAACAGTGTCGACTGGCCCCCAGGGGAGGGCCTTCTGTGGGAGCTCCGACCCTGTGGAACGAACTTCCCT
Organism: Ahaetulla prasina; assembly: GCF_028640845.1. NCBI lineage: Eukaryota > Metazoa > Chordata > Lepidosauria > Squamata > Colubridae > Ahaetulla > Ahaetulla prasina. The sequence goes on along the minus strand of NC_080543.1, from coordinate 115,091,228 downwards.
CGGACTTCGACAATTACCTGACCTTAGGACCTTTCACGAACTTAAAAACTTATTTATTTCGTATGGCTGGACTAGCCTGATTTTTATTTTTATTGGATGGGTTTTTAAAATTTTGTGATTTTACGGGGGAGTACGTTTTTTAACATTTTGGGCATTTAAATTAGTTTTTTAAGGGATGTTTTTAATTATTGTGTGTATCTATATTTTATCTGCCTGTTCACCGCCCTGAGTCCTTCGGGAGAAGGGCGGTATACAAATTAAAATATTATTATTATTATTATTATTATTATTATTATTATTATTATTATTATTATTATTATTATTATTATTATTATTATTATTATTATTATTATCTTTTTAAACATTTACATTAACTCAGAGCCATTTCCACCTAAATACAATGATGAGAATCTATAAAATTTTCTTGGGATATGAATTTTCTCAGAATGATACAGCATTCAACTGTGAATTGAAAGAATGTGGTTCTACACAACTTTTAATAACACATTTCATAGCCCAGAATGGAAGGGGCAAGTAAGAAAAAGAAAAAGAACAAACAGAAATACAATTTACTGGCAATGAAACCTTTGCTCTGAAGAGAAGGAAAACTTGAGGGTTGAAAAAGAGAAAAATCTAAGAACTGTGCATCTGAGACACTGAGCCTTAACAAATGAATTATAATGAAATGGAAGCAATATAGTTTCTATGATTCAGATTGAGAATATAATTAGACATCCACAAACTAGACTGAATCACTATCAATCAGTTAAGTCCCATTCTTTGCAGGGTAAACCAAGTGATGTCAGTCTCCACAAAACATTCATGCCTAAATCTTTAAAAATGAAAGCTTTCTGCCTATGAGAATATTTGTGCAGGTTTCCATTTTATCAAAATCTCAATCTCTTTCCCCCCCCCCAATGTAATAGGTATGTATGTATGTATGTAGAATAGAATAAAATAGAATAGAATTTTATTGGCCAAGTGTGATTGGACACACAAGGAATTTGTCTTGGTGCATATGCTCTCAGTGTACATAAAAGAAAAGATACGTTCATCAAGGTACAACATTTACAACACAATTGATGATCAATATATCAATATAAATCATAAGGATTTCCAGCAACAAGTTATAGTCATACAGTCATAAGTGGAAAGAGATTGGTGATGGGAACTATGAAACGATTAATAGTAGTGCAGATTCAGTAAATAGTCTGACAGTGTTGAGGGAATTATTTGTTTAGCAGAGTGATGGCCTTCGGGAAAAAACTGTTCTTGTGTCTAGTTGTTCTAGGTGCAGTGCTCTATAGCGTCGTTTTGAGGGTAGGAGTTGAAACAGTTTATGTCCAGGATGCGAGGGATCTGCAAATATTTTCACGGCCCTCTTCTTGATTCGTGCAGTATACAGGTCCTCAATGGAAGGCAGGTTGGTAGCAATTATTTTTTCTGCAGTTCTAATTATCCTCTGAAGTCTGTGTTTTTCTTGTTGGGTTGCAGAACCGAACCAGACAGTTATAGAGGTGCAAATGACAGACTCAATAATTCCTCTGTAGAATTGGATCAGCAGCTCCTTGGGCAGTTTGAGCTTACTGAGTTGGCGCAGAAAGAACATTCTTTGTTGTCCTTTTTTAATGATGTTTTTGATGTTAGCTGTCCATTTGAGATCTTGCGATATGATAGAACCCAGAAATTTGAAGGTTTCTACTGTTGATACTGTGTTGTCAAGTATTGTGAGAGGTGGATGTATATATGTATGTAGAACTTCTGTGGAGGTTTGCATCAACTATGTACATGCATGTATAATGTTTTAGTGCTGAGCTTGGTTGATTTCTTGCAGATATTTCATTACCAAAGTAGGTAATGTCATCAGTGCAGATCTTCAAATTATTTGTCATCATAATTATATACTACTGTGTTTCCCTGAAAATATGACCTACCCTGAACATAAGTTTGATTTTTACATGTGTGCCCAGTATAAGCCATACCCTCAAAATAAGCCCTAATTAAGGCCCTGCCAACTCCAGGGTTCACAGGTATAACTTAAGCTAGGGTGGGGATGGTGGGGGAGGGTGGAGCTGCCCTATTACTTACCTTTAGACAGTTGCAGCCAGGCCTCGCACACCCCCAACACCTGCCTTGCCAGCCCATTTCTTCTGCAGCCAATAAGGCTTTCTTGAAGGCCTCTGCAGCCAATAACAGAGCTTGGGATCAATCTGGATCTCTCTTATCGGCTGCAGAGATCTTCAGGAAATCTTGCCAGGAAATCTTCAGAGATCTTGCCAGCCTTGCCGGCTGCAGAAGAAGTTCCTGAAGGCCTCTGACAGCGAAAAGGAGGCCAGGGGCGATAAGCACAAGTGAGGTGAGTCAGTGGACGACATCCTGCCGAAAATAAGACCTGGTGCCTTTTTTGGTGGCAAAATAAATATAAGACAGGGTCTTATTTTCAGGGGAACACTGTGTATAAATATGCTACAAACTTAGAGCCTAAAACCAATATTTCAGCTGACTAATTGAACTCTAAACTTTTATAATTGATGAGAAAAGTCTGTCCATCAAGAAACAGGAGTCTTTTCTTTCTTTTTGGTTTTTTTTAAAAGGGTGCTTAAGATAGAATCCCAATCAAGAATCGGTTACCTCTCTGCTTTAACTATCAGGAGAGACAGAAAACTGCACTCTACGCTAAACCAATCTTCTGCAACTTGAGGTTACTTCAACAGTGAACCCACTATCCTCCTTCATGGCAGCTGTCTTTATGAATTATCACTGGAACTTGTCCCATGTTAGACATTAAGGTATGTGGATGCAGACTCTAAAATATCAGCCAGTTAATCACTTATTGTGGGAGTCATGATTATAATACATCAGATGGCCATGTGTTAATTATTAGAATACAGAAATCCTATTTAAAGGGATTTTTTCCCCCTTGGTGTTTCTGGCTTGTACTTTTTAAACAACAATATTTTCAAAGAATCCTTAAATCTTACTGATGAAAGCTTAAATTATGTTAGATAAAAGAACAAACAAAACCGCTAGCAGGATTGTTTCAGCAGAAAAGGATCGCTTCCTTAGAAATTCAATTATTACCACCCCAATCATCATCATCGTCTTCATTTCGCAATCCCATAATCCCTTGCAGGGTGGAATCTGGGAACTGAATGGAGCTAGTAGAGTGTTTTTAATGGCTGGATGCCCTTCCTGTCGCCAGTGTGGAGTTTTGTTCAGCAGATATATTCTCAGTGTGCTCAGAGAGAGAAATATCTGCTTCTACCTAGGATTGAACTCACAGCCTCCTGATTGTGAGTCGAGAGCTCCACTACTAGGCCACCACACCACTTCAATTATTACCACCCCAATGTCACTTAGAATTAGGCAGAGATTTTTTTCACTGATTCTCATATATTGTATGTTAACCAAAAACATGCCCCAAAATGTCCTTTCTAATAATCAATATATATGAGGTTACGAATGCCAAAACTATTTCATTCTCCTCCCGCCCCCAACCCCCCCAACCTTTAAATATTAATCTTCCCAGCTTCACACTATGACTGATGGTACATCTAGTTCTTAGTATAGAATTTTTGTATTAAGGAAGAAAGACCAGAAGAAGCCACTGCAGTTCCTTATTATCCTCTCCTGATGAATGAAATAAATTTGTTCTTGAGGAAACTGTGGTATACTGTATCGTTGTCAGAGGACATGCGGGCATTTGTATTTGTTCATTTTTGTTCATCTTTGAGGATGTCTGGGCACTACCAGATCATTACACCTTCAATTTACCAAGGTTTCCCAACTGAGCTTAAATCAACATTGGCTTTCTTCCATTCATCCTCATCTTAAAATATATATATAATTGAAATGTAAATGTAATTAAGCCAGGCATATCTATATATTTTTGGGCATTCGCAGCACTAAATCTAACTGACAAACCCTACCCTTGTTATGCTCCAAATGGGTCAACTGCAAAGTGCCCAGTTCCCCCAGCTTCAGCTGTTGGGAATTAGCAAAAAAATCTTTGTAAAGTAAATATTTTAACCATTTTAATATTTTAAGGTAAAACTATAATGAATTCCAAGTTTTAAGTTTGTTTGCAAGTTTATATAAAAATATCCTTTAAAACATGTCATGGCTGGTAGGAGAAATCTGTATGAATGAAAACAAATGCTTTTGAAGCTTTTCAGTTGCCATGGTGTCGTGCCTCAATTGCTTTCTAAACCCTGCTTTGTAGAACTTGTGTATTGGAGAGATGCTGGCATTTTTCCCTTCAGGTGCCTTTCACAGTATGATGATGCCAACATGTTCTATTGAAAGAATTGGTGTTTTTGTGTAGGAGGAAGGAAAGAATATGGATGTCACACCTCCCCTAGACTAATCCTCTTGAGAAGAAGTAGGTATTAGAAAAGAATATATGGCATTAACAAAGACAGCAACCTCAAAGTGCTGAATTGCTGGACTCAAAACACACACACACACACACACACACACACACACATCCTTCTGTGCTTCTTCATCCTGGTGGGGAGTGTTCCTGGGAGAGATAATCAAAGAATATCAGAAATATATGCAAAGAGTTTACTTAGCGCAGTCACCCAAAGTAGGAAGATCATCTGAGATGCTTAGGCAAAGCAACCAGGCACTGATATTGAGCTGCAGTTATACAGGAAGATTCAGGAGGCAGAAGATCACTTTAGTGCCAATGAAAAAAGACATTGATTCATCCTGTGCAGAAAAAAGGAAACGGTAAAGCACTCCTGCTTCTACCAGGAAAATCACCTTGGTAGAAAATGTAAATGATTAACAATACAATGCTGGATGATTTTAGAAAAACATGAAATCTGCTACTGAGAAAATCCCAAGGATGTTTTGAACTTTCAATGGTTCTTGACATGGTTAAATTGCTGTCTAGTTGCTGAAGTTGCCATACAAGCAAAGGAAATTCTGAATCTTCAAAGACAGAATTACTATTGGAACATGGAATGTAAGAAACATGTACATAAAAATAGCAAAAAATAAATGAAATGAAACAAATAGGAATTGACATTTTAGGCATCAGCAAATTGAGACTGACTGGGATTAGACATTCTCAGACAGAGAACTGCACTATTTTCATTCAGAACATGTAAAACAATGCTTTTATAGTTAGGAAGGGTATAGTAAGAACAGTATTTGGCTACAATGCAAGCAGTGGTCAAATATTATTGCTTAGAGTTCATGGACAACCTTTAACATGATGATGATTTCTTCTCTAACTATTATGGAAAAAAAAGAGGCAGGTGAAAAGTTTTATTACCAAGGTCAGTTTGAAATCAGCATGCAAGCTAGATATGCAGGTTGTGATTGGAAACTGAAACACCAAAGCTGAAAACATGAAAGCGGAAAATATAGTTGAATTGTATGGTTTAGGAAAATCAAAATAAAGCAGACTGACTTATTAATTTCTACCACTCCAATGATTTCTTCATGGCTAGCACTGGGTTTTTTTTAAAGGCAAAAATTATACTTGTATACATGGATATCAACAGATGGAATCCATAGAAATCAAATTGATTATAATATTGCTAAAGAGTCCGCAGAGGAGTTCAATTACAGCATGAAAGACAGAGCCAGGTGCTGACTGTAGAACAGATCATAAACTGCTCAGGTACAAGTTCCAAGTTAAGCAAAAGAGGAAGAAGAAAGCCAGTTGGTTTCCCTGAGGTGATCCTTAGCTTATACCCACCATTTTCAAGGTGAACCTTAAGACTTGCTTTGAATTCCTGAATCAGAGAAATTAGAGGGTAAAAGAAGCCACAAAGGGTGAATTTGGGGGGAAATGCTACAAATTAAAGAAGAAAACAAACTGTGAAAATTGCTGAGAAGGGAATCCAAAGCCAAGAAAGACAAAAATCTCAAAAAGGAACTTAACAAAGTACTTCAGACACTATTACATGAGACAAGAAGCAATATTACATCAACTCCTGTTTAATCATACGAAAATGGAGACGGACCTGGAAAAACAAAAACAAGGAAATTCTTTGAAATAAATTTTGTCAACAGGCTGTTCATTCTTTTGGTGGAATTAATATAGATATGAAGACACATTATTGGGCTTTACACAAAATCATAGAGCTGGAAGGCATCTTGGAGATCTTACCTAACCCATTTCCCCCCTTCTTAAAGACTGGAATCACCTCAGCTCTTTTCCTGTCTTCTGGCAGTTCCCCTATACTCCAGGGGCTCTGAAAAAAATTTGTTGAATGGTTCAAAAATCACATCTATCAATCAGCTCTCTGGGAGTAAACTGGTCTTAGCAATTTGAACTCATCTGAAGTAGATAGGTGTTCTTTTACCAATTTCTTAGCTATTTCTTAGCTAATTGAAAAAAACAATTGCTACCAACCTGCCTTCCATTGAGGACCTCTATATCGCACAAGTTAAAAGGAGGGCTGTGAAAATATTTACAGACCCCTCACATCCTGGCCATAAACTGTTTCAACTCCTACCCTCAAAACGATGCTATAGAGCACTGTACACCAGAACAACTAGACACAAGAACAGTTTTTTCCTGAATTCCATCACTCTGCTAAACAAATAATTTCCTCAACACTGTCAAACTATTTACTAAATCTCCACTACTGTTAATCTTCTCATCGTTCCCACCACCCATCTCCTACCACTTATGACTGTATAATTGTAACTTTGTTGCTTGTAGCCTTATGATTTATATTGATATTGATTCCTGATTGCTTATTTGTACCCTTTGACTACCATTAAGTGTTGTACCTTATGATTTTTGATGAACGTATCTTTTCTTTTATGTACACTGAGAGCGTATGCACCAAGACAAATTCCTTGTGTGGTCCTTGGCCAATAAAAAATTCTATTCTATTCTATTCTATTCTATTCTATTCTATTCTATTCTATTCTATTCTATTCTATTCTATTCTATTCTATTCTATTCTATTCTATTCTATTCTATTCTAACGTGCATTCCTGTACTGTTTCCCAGGGTGCTGCTTTTTATAGGTTGTGCTATTTTTTTTTCATTTTGCGTGAAAACAGATGCAAAGAAGGAATTAAGCAATTCAGCTTTCTCCCTGCTGCCCATTCACCTTCTTGCCATCTACTCCCATTAGTGAACTAATCATTTGCTTGATTTTGTTCTTGTCCCTTACATAGCGAACTTTTTTGGTGGTTATTTTTGGTGTCTGTTGCAAGTCTTAGCTCCTTTTTAGCTTTAGCATTCCTGACTCCATTCCTGCAGTTTCAAGCTATTTGCTGGTATTCTATTTTGGTATATTAAATACCATGTATTTAATGCAACGCAATGCAATGCAATGTAAATACTGTATATTTAGTATATTAAATAGTATTTATTACATTAAATACTATGTCCCTAGGCCAGACTAAACAATATTCTGCTAATCAAGTATATATCATAGCATGCAGTCCTTTTCCATTTTCCACATCATTGTTCTGGGTAATTTACAGGGGTAAAATGCTACTGGTTCACTCTGGTTCAGATGAACCAGTAGTGATAAAAACTACCAGTTTGGGCAAATAGGTATTAAAAAAAAATGCTTTAAAAAGGTAAAAAAAGTTTCCGATGATCGTGCGGCACAATTGTGATCATCGGAACCTTTTTTTTTACTTTTTTAAGCATTTTTTTTACTACCAGTTCAGGCGAACAGGTAGTTAAAAATGCTTAAAAAAGTAAAAAAAAAAGTTGGCCATGTTCACCCAGTCACATGACCCCCACCACCAAGCCACGCCCACCAAGCCAAGCCCACAGAACCGGTAGCAAAAATTTTTGCACTTCACCACTGGTAATTTACGATTCATTTGATAGCAGGAAAAGGGCAAATGAAGAGAAAACAAATAGTTTAAGGAGGAAAGGCAAGAAAACAAGTTTCATATCATTAGGATTTGTCATAAGAACAAAATCTAAATACAGAAAATATAGCTGCATAGAGAAATGAGTTTGCTGAATATATTAAAGCTACAGAAATACTTCTGTATATGAATTCTGATCTATGAAATTGGGGAGTTGCTGGACTGGCAGAATACACTTCAAAATATCCCTTCCACAGATAATACTAACTAGTGCAGAAATCACACAGCAAATGGTGGCATGAAGAGTTGTGTTGATGTCATATAAAACACAGAGATTTATCAAGTAAATACTCATTATTTTATTTCATTATCACATTTATTTGCTGCTGAAGGTGACTCTGAGCAGTTTATTATTATGGTCTCTCAGGTAGAAATATATATGAAGCACTTTCTTGGCTTGGGACTAGAAAAAACTAGCCTAATTTGTACACTATAACTTGCAGTCAACATCCAATGGACATGGCCAATAATTTACAATGGTTTTTCCTTACAATACTGTTCCCACTGCGAGGAAAAAGAACAACTCTAATTCTGTAAGCACATCTTTCAAAGCATGAATTAGCTTTGCTTGCCATCTCTTTATGAGTTTTGGATCTCATTAGAGATCATTGCTCTCTGGAGATAATATACATCTCATAGACAAACTAAGCAATGCCTCCTCAACCTTGATTGCAGTTTTTGCATTCTCAAATTAATGTCTGAGCACCGAGATTGATTAAGAATGTAAAATTGGGGATAAAAATGCCTATGGTTTTCGCACAACAAATTGCCTCTAAATTGTCATGTGGATAAAGTATCAGCTTCTTTCATTCTCCAGTGGGCTTAAAGTTGAACAGAAAGCTCTGATTTACATTAACCCCCACATGCTAGAAAAGAGTAGAAGTAATGAACATTCTGAAAATATTGTAATATTTCATAAGATGTGTTTATTGGCTGATATAATAGCTTAAGATAAGAACACTTAATGAAGTTTAAAAATGCACCAGCCTCTTTACAGCACTGAATCTAATATATTCTGAGATGGGAAGCTATCATAAGCTTAACATAATTGCAAAGTTAGTATATTTATTTCAGTCAGTAAATAGAAGTATGTGATTATTGTTTTAAGTTTCAACATTTCATTTAGAATTTATAGTATCTCTGGTCCTTTGGGGCATAGGCTGATACATACATTCATTCATCTATCCATTTTTTTCCTCATTCATTTGTCCAAGCAATATAGAACAATTGTTTTAAAAGCATAAAAGATGAATTTGTTAAATTGCGGACATGAGAACAAAAGTTAAAAAGCCACAATTGCTTGTTCATATATATATAACATCAACAATGCAATTTGGCAGAAATAAATGCATGTTGGAAGAATTAAAAAAAAAAATTAGAGCAAAACATCTGAGGGCTAAAAACTTTAAGATAAAATTTGTGACAAAAGGTGTTGACAATGGCCAGTAACTAAGAAGGACAAGAAAAAAGGATAGCTATTTCTCTGTATGTCAGTGAAGACTCGGTCATCCAGGCCAAAAATATTCATTGACATATTACAATACATTTTGGGGAGAAACCCCTGCAACTGGTGTAGCAAGAGTTGCAGTCCCCACTCTCTGGAGCAGTACACCCATGGAGACCATGATGGGGCCACCTCTCCTGGGATTCTGGTAAGCTTTGAAAATCTGACTTTGTCTCCAGGCTTGGGATTGATTTCTCTGAGGCCCCTTGTCAAGTTTGAAGCACATGTTTGCTGTTGCAACCATTATCATTTCTCAGCTTGCCAACGAACCAGGTGGGAGGGAAGTGTGAGATGGAATGTAGGTTCCAGACATCAAGAGCACAAAAGTGTCTACCGTTCCTGTCCTATTGTTCCCTTTCATTATATCAAATTAATATAGTTATTGCATACTTTTATTTATATATATGTTTTTCTTTTATAATGTGTTGTTGTTTTATGTCGATGTTTACTTATACTGTTGTGACAAAAAAAAAAGAAGAAGAAGAAGAAGAGCTGTGAGAGCCCAGTGTTTGTTTGGCAGGTGTTTGCCAAACCAAAGACTTTTTCTCATAATAATACAATGACATTCAACTGGACTATGTGACCTGCACTAATAGGGGGAGGGACAATCCTATACTTTAATTATGTGAGTTTGCGCGGAAATTAGCTAGATCTGGTTTTTCCCTCATCAGTGCTGAAATGATGTATTGAATAATGTTTTGCATTCAGAGATTGGATCATCTTGAGCTTGCTTGCTTTGGTTGGGTTCATCAGACGGAACACTGAAATCCCTATTTTGTTTTGTTGATTTTGTGGTTTGTTGCTCATTACATCATTTTAACCAGAGCTGTCCCTATGATTTAATGGTTTAATGTTATTTTCTAGATTTGTATATTATCCAGAATCTATTGCAGTTGGGTGCCTAATACATTTAGATAAAGAACACTTAATGAAGTTTAAAATGCACCAGCCTCTTTACAGCACTGAATCTAATATATTCTGAGATGGGAAGCTATCATAAGCTTAACATAATTGCAAAGTTAGTATATTTATTTCAGTCAGTAAATAGAAGTATGTGATTATTGTTTTAAGTTTCAACATTTCATTTAGAATTTATAGTATCTCTGGTCCTTTGGGGCATAGGCTGATACATACATTCATTCATCTATCCATTTTTTTCCTCATTCATTTGTCCAAGCAATATAGAACAATTGTTTTAAAAGCATAAAAGATGAATTTGTTAAATTGCGGACATGAGAACAAAGTTAAAAAGCCACAATTGCTTGTTCATATATATATAACATCAACAATGCAATTTGGCAGAAATAAATGCATGTTGGAAGAATTAAAAAAATTAGAGCAAACATCTGAGGGCTAAAAACTTAAGATAAAATTTGTGACAAAAGGTGTTGACAATGGCCAATAACTAAGAAGGACAAGAAAAAAGGATAGCTATTTCTCTGTATGTCAGTGAAGACTCGGTCATCCAGGCCAAAAATATTCATTGACATATTACAATACATTTTGGGGAGAAACCCCTGCAACTGGTGTAGCAAGAGTTGCAGTCCCCACTCTCTGGAGCAGTACACCCATGGAGACCATGATGGGGCCACCTCTCCTGGGATTCTGGTAAGCTTTGAAAATCTGACTTTGTCTCCAGGCTTGGGATTGAGTTCTCTGAGGCCCCTTGTCAAGTTTGAAGCACATGTTTGCTGTTGCAACCATTATCATTTCTCAGCTTGCCAACGAACCAGGTGGGAGGGAAGTGTGAGATGGAATGTAGGTTCCAGACATCAAGAGCACAAAAGTGCCTACCGTTCCTGTCCTATTGTTCCCTTTCATTATATCAAATTAATATAGTTATTGCATACTTTTATTTATATATATGTTTTTCTTTTATAATGTGTTGTTGTTTTATGTCGATGTTTACTTATACTGTTGTGACAAAAAAAAAAAAGAAGAAGAAGAAGAAGAGCTGTGAGAGCCCAGTGTTTGTTTGGCAGGTGTTTGCCAAAACCAAAGACTTTTTCTCATAATGATACAATGACATTCAACTGGACTATGTGACCTGCACTAATAGGGGGAGGGACAATCCTATACTTTAATTATGTGAGTTTGCGCGGAAATTAGCTAGACCTGGTTTTTCCCTCATCAGTGCTGAAATGATGTATTGAATAATGTTTTGCATTCAGAGATTGGATCATCTTGAGCTTGCTTGCTTTGGTTGGGTTCATCAGACGGAACACTGAAATCCCTATTTTGTTTTGTTGATTTTGTGGTTTGTTGCTCATTACATCATTTTAACCAGAGCTGTCCCTATGATTTAATGGTTTAATGTTATTTTCTAGATTTGTATATTATCCAGAATCTATTGCAGTTGGGTGCCTAATACATTTAGATAAAGAAAAATAAATAAATAAAAAGGACAAATGGGAGCTTCAATAACCTTACAACAGACTATGTCTTCTCAAGAGGAATTGATGAACTTTCAGAAGTATGGTTTTATACCTATTTGTGAGCTATTTTCTACTTTGGGTGAGGAATTCTCAATTAAATGCTCCCAAGTTATTGTGTGTTGTCATATGATTAAGTGGGATGTACATCCAGAAAGAATAAAACAGAGTTTTCACATTTGTGAAGAAGAACAAGCAACAAAGAAAAATAATAGTTGCTACTATCTTCTCTCTCTTGACATGTCAAGTGTAAAAAGTAAAAATTGGTTTTGAACAATTTTATTAATTAAATTCCCATGTCAAGATGTTTGCTTGCTAGACCATTGATAATAAAAGAGTCCAGATCAGTTGCAAAGAAGCCCATTTCTTTTATCAGACTTATAATATAAAATGCATGTCAAAGAAAATGGAACGTAGGAAACTTTCATGGTCATACAGCATTCTTACAATAAGGTTAAGATGTGCAGTGTTAAATTTAAATTTAATTAAGATAGAGTTTGTTTTCCCTCTCCTTCATTTCCATAGATAATCTGTCCATTTCACAGAGTACTATTTAATATGGAATAGATGGTATTCCTGGCTGGAGAGCAAACATAAAACTTAAGAGAGATTTTTGTTATGAGATCGTATTTTGAATAGAAGTTAAGATAATTTAAACAAGGATGTAAGTTTAAGATAGAGATATTTAGAAGTAGAATCTGTGTATAGAGGTTATACTATACTATATGTATATGTATGTATGTATGTATGTATACACACACACACACACACACACACACACACACACACACACACACACACACACTATATATACCACTGCAACTACATCACAAAAAAGGCTTTAAGAGTTGTAAACTTAATCTTGCGTAGCTTCTTCTCCAGAAACACTACACTACTAATCAGAGCATATAAAACATTTGCTAGACCAATTCTTTAATACAGCTCTACTGTCTGGAACCCATACTTCATTTTGGACATTAATACAATTTAGCGTGTCCAGAAATATTTTACAAAAAGAGTTCTCCACTCCTCTGATCACAACAAAATACCTTATGCCACCAGACTTGAAATCCTGGGTTTAGAAAATCTGCCGCCTTCGACATGACCTGAGCTTAACTCATAGAATCATCTGTTACAACGTCCTTCCTGTTGAAGACTACTTCAGTTTCAATCACAACAATACATGAGCACACAATAGAGTTAAGCTTAATGTGAACCGCTCCAATCTTGATTGCAGAAAATATGACTTCAGAAACAGAGTTATTAATGCCTAAAATGCACTACCAGACTCTGTGGTCTCTTCCCAAAATCCCCAAAGCTTTAACCAAAAACTGTCTACTATTGACCTCACCCCATTCCTAAGAAGTCTGTAAGGGGCGTGCATAAGAGCACCAACGTGCCTACCGTTCCTGTCCTAATGTTCCCTTTGATTGTATACAATTTCATATAGTTATTACATACTTATGGTTATATATATGCTTATATATCGTATAGTTATTTCATGCTCATGCTTATATATAATGTTGTGACAAATAAAATAAATAAAATAAAATAGGATAGAGATACCGATATAGAAAAGCTGTTACTAGTATTGTAATTTTGATGTGTCTGACTTTGTTTATATTTTTTGTTTTTGTGTATTATGTTTTTTTTGGTACTGTGTATTTTAATTTTTGGAAATTTAATAAATATTATTTTTTTTAAAAAAGAGAGAATTTGTTTTCCTTCCTTCCTTCCCTCCCTCCTCCCTCCCTCCCTCCTCCCTCCCTCCCTCCCTCCCTTTTCTTCCCTTCCCTTCCCTTCCTTCTTTCCTCTGTAATCACTTAAGACTCTGGCAAAACAAAAAACCAAAATGGAAAAAAAATATAGCAAAATAAAAGGAAAGAAATAGACTACATGACCAAGAGGAATGCCAGCAATTAATTTTAGCTCAGTGAGCATTGGAACAGGATGAATTTAATTTCCTGGCAAAATGCAAGCCAGAAGGATGCCAAACAGATCTCTAGGGGGGCTGTGTTCCAGAGCATTTGGAGGGGGGTATAATGAATGAGGCCTATTGCCTACTCCAACCTCCTGCTCCTCCCTCATGCATTTTTCATGGAGAAGGGATTCTCAACAGACCTTCTCTAAATGTGCACATTCAGTTTGGCAAGGTGCTATAATTTAATGGGCTTTAAAAGCGATAACCAACACTTTCAATTAGAAATCTATTGGCAGAAGTGCAGTAACTCAAGAATTACTCTGGAATGGTTAGCTTACTTTGCCAGTAGTCTGGCCATCAAATTCAGCTTTCTGAGTAAGAGCTGAAAGTCTATCAGTATCCATCCGAGCCATGAACCTATTTCTTTGGGGGCAGCACAATTGAATCTGGAATATATAAAGGGATCGATATTATCAGATTGCCATAATATTTACTGAATCTTGGAAGACTTTAATTGGAGCTTGTTTCATCCCATTCTGATAGCCTTCAAACAAGTTTTTCATGGCATCTGGTGTCTATGCCCAAAGGCATTTTATTTTGGTCCTATTTCCCTAAAAGAATCTGGGTTATTGTGAACAGGACTGTGGGCATGAATCTACAGACAAAGCTGTTTCAGAGAAGAATGGATGTGGTGCTATTCTTATTGCCATTGAGTAGGCTTAGTTTTGAGCTCTTAAAATGTCCATTTGCATTCACTGCCGTATCCCCCACCCCAATATTACTCTTTGTGTATTTTCATATGAAATCAGTTTAATACAGCCCTAAGGCCAGATACTGTAAAATATCTAATAGTATAACTGTGACATACATACTCACATACATACATATATAAGATGAAGATAGATAGATAGATACACACACACACACACACACACACACACACACATATATATGCACACACACACACACATATATATACATACATACATACATACATATATATATATATATATATATATATACACATATATATACACATACATATATATATATATATATATATATACACACATACATACATACATATATATATATATATATATATATATATATATATATATATAGCGAGAGAGAGAGAGAGAGAGAGAGAGAGAGAGAGAGAGAGAGAGAGAGAGAGAGAGAGAGAGAGAGAGAGAAATAAGAAGATATATAATAAATCAATATCATAAAAAGGAGTGGCAAGGTGGCCTAGAGGTAACAATATTTGCCTCCCGCTCGAAAGGTTGAGAGCTCAATCCTAGGCAGCTACAAATGGTTCTCTATCAGGGCACAGAGAGAAAATACCTCCTGTGAATTCCAGAGGAGGCGTCAAGAAGGTCATCCTACCAGTAAACACTCAACTTCATTCAGTCACCCTGACTCCACCCCAATAAAAGGAATTACAGGGTCATAAAAAGAAAAAAAAGTATAATAAAAAGAGATGAATTAATGTGCATCCACTATTTGTTAATAGTGTGCTGTGGTGTGCAGATGGTAGCACAAAACTGGATAACTTGAGAGAATTAATTTTGAATCCTTGTCCAAAAGAAGTTAAAGGAAGAAGAAATCATACTCTCTGTCCAGAAATGACCTCAGTAATGGATACATGAAGGTCTGCCTAGAATCTTAATTAAGTAGTCCTTGACTGATGACCACATCTGGAATTGGAATTCTGGCACTCCCAGTTGTGGTTCTTAAGTGGACTGGGCCCCATGCAAAGAATGTGAGATTCCTTAGAAGATAAGGGGAAACTCTGGGAATCCTAGTGCAGTCTGCACAGGAGTCCACGGTGGAATTTGCCCTGCCAAAAGTGAAGATTGCAAATAGGGATCATGTGATCATGGGTCACTTGGCAACAAGTCATAAGTGTGAATAAGCTGCCCAGATCATAATCATGTGACCGGGGGTGGGTTATACTTACCTTTACTACCGGTTTGCATTGTGCCTGCGCCTGCATGCGCAGATCGCTTTTGATGACATTTGGGTCAGTGGGCGGAGCCTCCTGCTGGTTTTACTACCAGTTCTATAGAACTGGTGTGAACTGGGGACAACCCACCACTGATGTGACCAGGGGGGTTGCCTGTGATATTTTGCAACAATTGGAAGTTCTTTACAGGCTATAAAGCATCTTTTCTGAGGCTGTCACAACTGTGAATGGTCTTTAAGGGATTGGTTATATGTCAAGAACTACTTTTATAAGGAGCAGCACATTTGATTTTATTTGATTGATTTATGTCTTTTCAGAAATTTCATTTCCTTCAGCTCTTCAATAAATCAAAGAGATCAGCAACTCGGAAGACTTTTCCTGAACTATCATATCCAATGTCCTGGCCATCTGTGTTATCAACCAAATGCAAGATGGTATTACTCATCAAATTGATATGGAACCTTCCTCACCCTGCACCCTCTATAATCCTTTAGCTTCCATTAGGTTCCTGGAATAGTAGAATGAAAAAGACTAAAGATCTGGGATGCCGAAGTACTCATTGTTTGAAGAGGAAGTGAATTGACCATGAAAAAAACAGACGTTAATATCCTCTGCAGTCAGATTATGACTGGAAGACACCAGACATCACTAAATTAATAAAGTACAGACAGGAATTATAATCAACTCTGCAACAACACAACTTATCCGTCATTATGGATTATAATGGACTAATAGAAAGGTATTGGAGACAACATTATTAAGAAATTCCCTAGTAAGATAAACTTTATTTCTGCTTTTTAACTCCTCTGCTTCAAAATATAGTTTAGGAAACAGAAAAGTGAATTTGAAGAAAATTGAACACATATTTAAACTGACTATTCAAGTAGAAGGGATAATATTTTACTTTGACTTTCCATTTTGTTGTTGTTTTTAAGTATTTCTAACCAGCATTTAACAAAGACCAGATAGTGAATATTCTGTCATTCTTCAAGTGTGACTGAAAACAATTTTATTGCAGACAAAGCTTACACTTATTCTATCTGCAGACTCTCACACGAAGGTAGCCCCTGTCTGCTGTTGATGAAAGCACAGGATTATTACCAATGATAACTGAACTACAAGGTCAATGGTTTCAAGATGATCTAAAGTAAGTCCCTGAACCAACTTATGTTGAAATGTTCTCATTACACTGCTACAAACTCATTCAACCATAGTTAAAGATGCAATAAATGCTATTATGTGGCACCTAGTTGCAGAAAGACTTAATATAGTACCATCCTTAGAGGAGGCTATAAAAAACATTAATTAGATGTTTCTCAGCAAAGCATCTAAACCAGATGGCATATCCCTTGAGATCAACAAACAAGGTGGACAACATAAGGCAGAACAGATTACTAAATAAATTAAACTGTTTGAAGAGAATGACATACTGGCACAAAATTTAAACAATGGTTAAGTCTTATTTGAAACTATAAAGGGCATAGGACCAATTTGCCGTATCTTATCCCAGAAAGCCTTTGCAACTGCAACTGTGAATAAATTGATTGCCTACTTTGCATCAACAGACCAAAGGTTTCTGGAGGTCTGTTTTATTTTTTTTTTAGCTTGCACCAGTGCCGACAAAATAAAATCAGCTTGATGTAAGTAGTTATCTTTGAAGCATAAGAACATTTGATTCCTAATTTCACATTTTCGTAATATTGTTTTTGTACCTTAGGGGAAAATCAATGTTGTTATGAATTTTTCCTTCTTATTATTTTCATAGTATTACTGATACTTCATTCAGATAACAAATGTATTTGGAGTTATTTGTAATAGATAGACTGGTACAGAATATGGTACTATACTATATATGGTTCAGGACAAAATCTTTAGCAAAACAAAATTTCTTCAGTAATAATGTTTTAGGAAGTATGTCTGTTATGATGCCTAGTAATTCTGGTGTTGTCTTTTATAATGGTGCCAAGTTGTGAAAGGATACTGTAGGTTTTCCAAGTTAAAATATAATGCATGGATATAATAATATAAGCAGGACTACCTTGGGAGATGTAGCAAACAGAATATGGCTTTTTTGAGAGCAGAACTGACAACTTTGGCAAAGACCAAGGAACCAATAAGTAGACAGATTCTTTGGAATCTCTCTGGATAAAGAGAAAATAGGAGATTGCCCACATGTGCTCTATAAGGCTGCTCTTCATGAGAAGGCTTCAGATTTGTGTGCTGGGAGATAACAGTTGCATCTTGCTTGCAACTATGGCAGAGATTGTTTGAGAACACTACATTCTCAAACCACTAATAACTTTCCAAAATAGAATAGAATAGAATAGAATAGAATAGAATAGAATAGAATAGAATAGAATAGAATAGAATTTTATTGGCCAAGTGTGATTGGACACACAAGGAATTTGTCTTGGTGCATATGCTCTCATTGTACTTAAAAGAAAAGATACGTTCATCAAGGTACAACATTTACAACACAATTGATGGTCAATATATCAATAGGGATTTACAACACAATTGATGGTCAATAAATCATAGGGATTGCCAGCAACAAAGTTACTGTCATACAGTCATAAGTGGAAAGAGATTGGTGATGGGAACGATGAGAAGATTAATAGTAGTGCAGATTTAGTAAATTGTTTGACAGTGTTGAGGGAATTATTTGTTTAGCAGAGTGATGGCCTTCGGGAAAAAACTGTTCTTGTGTCTAGTTGTTCTGTTGTGCAGTGCTCTATAGCATCGTTTTGAGGGTAGGAGTTGAAACAGTTTATGTCCTGGATGTGAGGGATCTGTAAATATTTTCACGGCCCTCTTCTTGATTCGTGCAGTATACAGGTCCTCAATGAAATTGCCTCTCAACTATCTTAAAACTGTTAAAAACTTCCAGATTGACAAACGTGAAAAGTCTTTATCAGATGAGTGTATCTTCAGCTCTGAACAAATGAAAAATTAGTTATAAGCTTAAGAGCTTAATGAATTTGTAACAAACAGCAAAAAGCTAAGTAAGATGTTTATCTTAAAAAGTTACAAACTGACTAAAAGTCTACACAAAATTGGAATATTGAAGCTTTTATGATAAGATTTTGTAATTAATCCAACTCAGTTATAATGCAAATATAGCAGAGACAATTGAGGCTACTAAATCTTCCCATTTGTCATAAGAAGCTTGCAAAAGGGCCGGTGAATGGCGCAGGCTGGTAAGGCCTGTTATTAAGAACACAAAGCCTGCAATTACTGCAGGTTCGAGCCCGGCCCAAGGTTGACTCAGCCTTCCATCCTTTATAAGGTAGGTAAAATGAGGACCCAGATTGTTGGGGGGGCAATAAGTTGACTTTGTAAAAAATATACAAATAGAATGAGACTATTGCCTTATACACTGTAAGCCGCCCTGAGTCTTCGGAGAAGGGCGGGGTATAAATGTAAACAAAAAAAAAAAAAGTGCCTCATTGCAAATCTTACATTCTTTTAGAATTTCATCAGTGAAAAAGCTTCTATAGTTACCACAGATTCCCCCCCCTCCTTTATACGGGGAAAAATCCAGCTCCTCACTGTTTTATATACTGATATAAAAAGTTCTCTGAGCTATTGGAAAGAATAAACATTTTAAGAACCAAAGAATCATAAAGTTAATGTAGAGCATTTAGACAAATCTATCACCTGTTCAGCACAAGAACCCAAATTAAAGGACTCAAAATATCCCAAGACATTCATCCTCCACTTGTGATAAAGCCCATCATTTACCTCTACAATTGATTATAGTGTCACATTGTACTTTTTAAAAAAATCTCACTTTCAGTAATGTTTCTGAAAAGTTGTATTTAGCTGAGAAGTTTAAATGTACCTTTGACTTGTCTTCAGCAGCAATTGAATGGCCAGTTATCCATAATTGCACGGCAGACCATAGACCAAAGGAAAATGTACTCAAAGAAGAAGCAACTGATTACTTGGATGGTATTGAAAGTAAAGAAGATGAACTTGACAGAACTTGATAGAAACATACAAAAAATATTATATAGCTTAAAAAAAAAGACTGAAACATTTTTAAAGTCCAGAACAATGAGATAAACATTCAGAAGTAGGTAGCTTTGGCAGAGGTCCCTTTAATTCACTAAGGAAGGAGGAGATACAGAAGAATCCTGCTTGCAACATTGTTTTGCAGAATAGAATAGAATAGAATAGAATAGAATAGAATAGAATAGAATAGAATAGAATAGAATACTTTATTTAGCCAAGTGTGATTAGACACACAAGGAATTTGTCTGTGGTGCGGAAGCCCTCAGTGTACATGCAAAGTAACAGAATCATCATCCCAATAAGAGAGGTAGTAAAGAAGATAAGTAAGATAATAATACTACAGCTATATACTAGATGGGTAAATGCAATATACATAGTCACTGGATAATACTTTGAGAATTAGGTGTTCAGCAGAATGATGACACGAAGGAAAAAACTGGGGGGAGAGGGGAAATGAGCTAATCTGAATAAAAATATTTTCAGCCTTATCTGTGAAATTAATTTCTGGAGCTGAGCTCAAAACTTGGTGAGACTGACATTATTTTTTGAGGCTTGATTTTACTGTGCTTTCTTTGCCTTCTTATATTACAGTGCATCACAAGTAGATAAGGTGACTATATTTACAATACATAACTTATTCTTTAAAGATTTTGTCATCATCTATTTATTGAGAATATAGCTACCATATCCACTTGTTTAAAGTTTTTTATTTTTTTACAAACATGTTGTGTGAACAGTGTGAAACCAGAGTGTTTTACATTTTAGTACAAATAAAACAATGTTCTTCATATTTAATACAGTTGACAATCTTATATATAGTTTTGGTAATAATACACATATTTTGTTGACTTGTAATCTTTCATTATTTGATTATTCAATATTTCAGTATGTTAATTTTATGCCAATCTCCATATTCGAAATGTCACTCCTTTTACTATAAATAAAATATGAATAATCATGTGTTGTATTTAATAGACTTACAAAGTTCTAATAGTAATACACACATTTATATTAAATTATAATCTTCCATTGTTTATCCCCGTTCTCATTTTTAATTATGCCACTGTTATGTTTAAAAATATTCCCTTTCTAATCACATTTTAATACAAATAAAATAATATTCATCATATTTTCGTTTGACAAGTTATATAGTTTTAATAATAATACACATGTTTTTATTGAATTGTAATCTTTCATTATTAAATATTACATATTTCAGTATGTTGTTTTTATGCCTATCAAATTCTGAATATCATTCCTTTGACTACAAATAGAACATTGGTAATCATATTTGTTACATTTAACAAATATAGCTCTACAAATAATAATACATACATTTATGTTAAGTTATAATCTTCCATTGTTTGATTATTCAATATTTCTATATGTTATATTATCACCATATCCACTTGTGAAAGCTGTATTTATTTATTTTATCACATATGCCATTAAAGTTACAACCAGTGGTGGGATTCAAATAATTTAACAACCGGTTCTCTGCCCTAATGATTTCTTCCAACAACCAGTTCACCAAACTGCTCAGAATATTAACAACCGGTTCTCCCGAAATGGTGCGAACTGGCTGAATCCCACCACTGGTTACAACCAATTTTGGAACTAAAAAGGACATAAGTCATAATTCCATAATTTTGGTATCATTCTGTTTTATGTTTAGATGATAAAAATAGAATCCTATTGTTTGATTATTTTCAGATTTTCCCCAAAAAAAGTCTCCAGCAGGATCCTGAAAAGAAATAAGTTGTTTCATCAAAACAACACAAAGCAAAACAGTTAAACAGGAAATGGAAATTATATCCAACATGGCACTTGTCATCATGGTGTTGTCATGTGACTTATCATAACTTTTCCCCCCTTCGCTAAACCAGATGTGGGCATGGCCAGCACGTGAGATATCCATTAGTAGAGGCTAAATGCATACTATGATCTCTTATAAAATATTTCTGCTTAATCATGCATGCTTAAAAATATTTAATGTAATCCAATTCTATTTCATTTGCATAAGTAACAAGAATACTTGGTATACCAAACTGCATTCCAAGCCACTGCTTTTCGATCTCCACAGATATTCCAGTTGTCCTTGGTCTAGTGGATGTACTTATTTAAGAGTCGCTATTCACAAATTTGAAAACATACAGAATAGCAGAGTTGGAAGGCTATGGAGATTCTCTGTCATCCAGGTCATGGTTGTCCCGAAGGTGCTTTTTCAAGAGACAACTGGACTTTCTGTTTTTTCTTTGAAGATGTTTCGTTCTCATCCAAGAAGCTTCTTCAACTGATGAGATGCAAAACGTCTTCACTTCTCATCAAGAAGCTTCTCAGCTGATGAAAACAGAAATGTCTTCAAAGGAAAAACAGAAAGTCAATTTTTCCTTTTTCTTTGATTTCTTTCTTTTTTGTTTTTTATTTAGTTTCAATTAGTTTTTTAATCATCTTGCTTTTAAATAATAATAATGATAATGATAATAATAATAATAATAATAATAATAATAATAATAATAATAATAATAATAATAATAAAAATTATAGACCAGAATAGAGAGATTTTTCTATTTTTTTTCCAGCTATGGCAGCTCTAACCATTTATAAATAAATTTTGTAAATTCTGCTGAATATGGTGATAATTCTTTAAAAATGTATAGGACTATACTATATATTTAAGAAAATAAACACTTGTTTCCATTTTGCATACAAAGCTCCTTCTACATATGTAAATAAAGCACAAATAACTCTGTTTAAACAGAAATTGCTTTCTAATACAATCTTTGACTTTACAAAAAAGAACTTTAGCTAAAGAAAAGGGGGGGAGATTTCTTTTTAAGGAATGAAACAATTCAGAGCACACTTATCTCTCCTTATCTCTCCTGAAATCAATGAAACTTAACTTTTTGGCAGGATATTTGCCTTCAGTTAGGAATCTGCAGTCCTGGATAAATAGAGAAATGCCTGTGGTTAAAAGGTGGCATATAAAAAAAGGAATGTTTAATAGACACAAATGTACAGGCCATCGGGAAAAAAATAAAAAACAACCAAGCCAGAAGATGAATTAAGCTGTTGTGTTGTTCGCAGATACTGTAAATGAGCTGAAAATGTGTCTTCTGAAATGTTCTTTGGTTGACGTAAGACAGATACAGAGGATAATTAGAACTGCAGAAAAAAACAATTGCTACCAACCTGCCTTCCATTGAGGACCTGTATACTGCACGAATCAAAAAGAGGGCTGTGAAAATATTTACAGACCCCTCACATCCTAGACATAAACTGTTTCAACTCCTACCCTCAAAACGACGCTATAGAGCACTGCACTTCAGAACAACTAGACACAAGAATAGTTTCTTCCTGAATGCCATCACTCTGCTAAACAAATAATTCCATCAACACTGTCAAACTATTTATTAATTCTGCACTACTATTAATCTTCTCATCGTTCCCATGATCCATCTTCTTCCACTGATGACTGTAACTTTGTTGCTTGTATCCTTATGATTTATACTGATATTGATTGTTTCCTGATTGCTTAATTGTAGCCTATGACTATCATTAAGTGTTGTAAGAGTTGTACCTTGCTGAAGGTATCTTTTCTTTTATGTATACTAAGAGTATATGCATCAAGACAAATTCCTTGTGTGTCCATTCTTATTTATTTATTTATTTATTTATTTATTTATTTATTTATTTATTTATTTATTTAATTAAACTTTTATACCGCCCTTCTCCCGAAGGACTCAGGGCGGTGTACAGCCTATATTAAAACAATTAATACACACACTAAAATAACAATTAAAAAACTTATTCAATAGAGGCCGAAATTAAAACTGTCCAATTGACCATATAAAATGCCCAATAAAATATTAAAATTTAAAAATTTAAAATTTAAAAAATTTAAAAATCAGGCCAGTCCCGCTTGGATAAATAAATAAGTTTTCAGTTCTCGGCGAAAGGTCCGAAGGTCAGGCAATTGGCGTAAACCGGGGGGAAGTTTGTTCCAGAGAGTAGGTGCTCCCACAGAGAAGGCCCTTCCCCTGGGGGCCGCCAGCCGACACTGCTTGGCGGACGGCACTCTGAGAAGAACTTCTCTGTGAGAGCGCACGGGTCGGTGGGAGGCATGTGGTAACAGCAGGCAGTCCCGTAAGTACCTGGGCCCTAAGCCATGGAGCACTTTAAAGGTGGTAACCAACACCTTGAAGCGCACCCGGAAGACCACAGGTAGCCAGTGCAGACTGCGCAGGAGTGGTGTTACTCGGGAGCAACGTGGTGCTCCCTCAATCACCTGCGCAGCTGCATTCTGGACTAGCTGGAGTCTCTGAGTGCACTTCAGGGGTAGCCCCATGTAGAGAGCATTGCAATAATCCAGACGAGAAGTGACGAGAGCATGAGTGACCGTGCATAAGGCATCCCGGTCAAGAAAGGGGCGCAACTGGCGGACCAGGCGAACCTGGTAAAAAGCTCTCCTGGAGACGGCCGCCAAGTGATCTTCAAACGACAGCCGTCCATCCAGGAGAACGCCCAAGTTGCGCACCCTTTCCGTTGGGGCCAATGACTCGCCCCCAACAGTCAGCCGCGGTTGCAGCTGACTGTACCGGGATGCCGGCATCCACAGCCACTCCGTCTTGGATGGATTGAGTCTGAGTCTGTTTCTCCCCATCCAGACCCATTCTATTGAAAGGATGCCTTTTTCTCTGTTTTGAAGGGTGGGGGAGGAAGGGAGGGAGGAGGGAGAGAGATTGATCACAGGGAGGGTAGCATTTTAAATAATATAATATAAAATGTAGCAGAATATGCATTGTTGGTATAATGTGGTATATTAAAAGCTTTATTAATAGAGCATACACATTGAAAGTAAGCAATTTTAATAGGCAAGTTGAGTGCAAGTTAGATAATCAAAAATTACAAGGTAAATATAAGATGCTTCGTCCCCTGTATCTCCTCCTTCTTTCTTCTCCTCCCCCTTCTCCTCGTTGTTTTCTAGTCACATCATGATTGTAGATGTTTTGTTTCAGCCATTTTTCTTGATATACCAAGCTGGGAATCTATTCTCTTGAAAGACAGACTAGGATCTATTACAATTCCTATCATGAACATCCTAGATTATTCAACTGCTTTTAGGTACTGTTGGAAAAAATGTCCATCAGGGTTCAGTTCCAAGTGAGGAAAAAGGCACTGGAAACATGGAGACAGATCACATGAGTTGATGATTTTGGGTGAAGGAGAAAAAAGGGGGGAGGGGATTGTAGGAAGTTAGCATCCAGCCCTCTACTAGGAAAATGAGAATATTTTAGGAAATATTAAAAGGGCAGAATATTTCCCCTAAAAGGGAGGCAGAAACTCAGCCTCCCCCACCTTTGTCAATGAGCCATTAAGGCCTGGGCCAGTGTATTCTACATAACAAAGGCAGAGCCATAATAGGAATTGCCCAAAGCCCCTTTCATTACATCATCACCCAGCAAGAGTCAACCAAGCTTGGGACTCAGGACAGCCTACAGCGTTGCCCCTGCATAGCCCCATGGAAGTCTGACAACCAATCAGAATACAAGCTCAAATTCAAAAGCCCAGAGAGGGTATAAAATTCAGGCACTCTCAGCATCTCTTCCCTTTTTTTTCCTCCTTCACCCAACATCATCAAGGCATGTGATCCTGTCCACCATTAAAAACCATCTTTCCAAGCAGTCTCCATGTTTCCAGTGTCTTTTTCCCCACTTGGAACTGAACCCAGATGGACGGTTTTTCCAACTGTACAATAAAAATCATACTTTCCCCATGTTGGTGCTGAATTAATATTCGTTTCAACCTCTTCTTCGTATCACTTCCTTGATCTCTGACAATGACATGTTGTGAGGCATCCTGCTTCTGTGCATCACAATTTGAGTAGACATTTGAACTCAGGTCCCTTCAGTTTCTGCTGACACTTTAACCACAAGGTATCTGATCTTGCCCTCCTGAATATTACTGAAGCAGTGAGAAAACTGCCCACAGAGGTTGTCATAACCTATAACACAGTCCATCTCTCCTAGCTTGTTGGATTAGCATTCGGACATGAAAAACTGGAGCATGGCTATAGACCTGTTTTTTTTTAAAAAAATGGATGGAATTCAAGCAGACATAATGTTGCTTGCCATAAATTACAGTGCGAAGAGGACATTGCAACAGAGATAATGATACCTGCTTTGAATTATAGTGCAAAGGGAGCATCATTATTTTCTGTTAAGCAAAACCTTCTAATGTATATTAATTGCATAATCAAGGACATCTTTCAGCCATTTTATTCTACTGCTCCGAGGCCTGTTGCACCTGATTTTCTCTCTCTCCTTCCCCTCCACCTAAAACATCTGCTCTGAAAATTCTAACAGGTTTACACATTATTCATTGGTGTTTGTTTCTGATACTTAAAGCTGTTGAAACAGAGAAGGGAATCAAATAAAGCCTCTCACATATGAAGATATATAAGCCATTCTTTTTCTTCTTCTTCTTCTGTCTTGTTTCTCTGTAAAAGCCAATCTGCATGATCTGCTTCCTGCAGCACAAGTCCAGGCCACTGACCATTTCTCAAGGTCAGGAGTCTATGTCATCTTCCATCATTCCCAGCCCACTGTATGACAACCTATATATCCATCTGTTTCTGCCACACACAAAATCTTGTACATTCTGACTTGTGCTGTCTCAGATGGTGCTCCTTGGTTGTCTTCACTTTCACTTCCCCATTGTGCACCATGCAGAAATGCCTGCTTCTTCCTAATTACTGTTTTCTACAACTATCTTCTATCTGTCACCGGTGGAACTATCTTCTATCTGCCATTTATGGTTTTTTTTATTTTATTTACAATTATATTGATGGAAACCCTGGACTCCTCCTCCTCCTCCACCACCTCTTCCTCCTTTCTCTCTCTCTCTCTTCCTTAAGCAAGTGAAATTTACAAGTGTTGCCACTTTCCTTTCTAGCTCCAGAAGAAAAAAAAAAAGAACAAAACCCTCACAAACAAACCTCAATGGTGCTTTCCCTTCCTTCCTTCTCTCCTTCCTATCCAAAAGTGATAAAGAAGCAAGAGAGATCATCAAAGATGGATTATGGCAAACATACAGTAGTCCTGGCAGAATATCATACCATCACCTTGTCAAAACAAAGGAAGAAGTTGAAATGTGAAAAAAAGCATTCTTAAGCCAACTTCATGTCTGGCTGGTTTACTGGGAGACAAACAATTTAAGGCTACATATTAGAAAATCCCTTAGTCCTGTATTTGGGGAATAAATAGCAGGAGTCTTGACAAATATGCCTAGTCCTTTTGGGGTAAAGCAGGCTGAAGAATTGGGGGAGAGGGGAAAAGAACGTGGTCTCCTAATAGGAGTTAGGTGTCACATATTAAATAAATAAATAAATAAATAAATAAATAAATAAATAAATGAATGAATGAATGAATGAATGAATGAATGAATGAATGCAGCATCAATCATTAATAGTTACTCTGGAAATAGTTGAATATAACACCCCACATTCCAGTTATACTCAACCAGATCATTTTAGGTCTGAAAGAGCATTATGAACTTCAGGAAAGAACATTGGGATCCAGGAACATGGTGTGACCAACTCACGTATGGAAGAAAACCTAGTCTCCTAGAATTGATAGAATCTTTATGAACAAAGTCAAGACATCATGTGCCTGGAAGATAAATGATTCTTTGGCAAAAATTTAGAAGAGAGCAACCCACAGGGCCTTATAAAGTCCTATCTTATAGAGGAAGAAAAAAACCCAATCCATTTGCAACGTTCATTCAATTTACCTCCCCTCTAGTTCAAGTAAGACTCATCTGATAGCTGCATACTCCCCTATAGTATTGGCCTTCTAGCTGAATAGCATATGAATTGCTAAAACTTAAATGCAGCTCATCTGCATTCACTGAGCACAATAAACTTTTAATATCCAAATGCTGATACATAATGAAAAAGGATCATTCTGCTGTAATAATCAACAGTTAAGAGATGAGATGAATAATAATTACCAAGTGTGTATTGCTTCAGTGGTGAAATCCAATTTTTTTTACTACCGGTTCTGTGGGCGTGGCTTGGTGGACTTGGTGTGGCTTGGTGGGCGTGGCTTGGTGGGCGTGGCAGGGGAAGGATACTGAAAAATCTCCATTCCCTCCCCACTCCTGGGGGAAGGATATTGCAAAATCTCCATTCCCACCCCACTCTGGGGCCAGCCAGAGGTGGTATTTGTCGGTTCTCCAAACTACTCAAAATTTCCGCTACCGGTTCTCCAGAACCTGCTGGATTTCACCCCTGTATTGGTTGGATCTGTTCTTGATCTTTAATGAACATGTAGCATCTTTTAATCTATGAAATGTTTTGAGGTTTACTACTTGAGAAGAGAAAGGAGGGGGAGAATTAATATTTCATTAATTTCCCCTTCTTTTAACCCTGTTTTTTTTTCATAATAGTGTTCTTGTTTTGTAGGCTCTTTACTTGTTGTGTAGGCCCCTTTACTATGTCTCCCATCACCGCTGCTACCGGTTCACCCAAACTGGCCCGAACTGGTAGCAACCCGCCACTGATATACATGCATTCTTATATTGGCATTCTTGTTATAACTAATAGATAGAAAAAAGTAGGGGAGGATTGAATAAAAAATAACAACAATAAAAATCACTTCTTTCTTTTTCTGGTGGACATGTTTATTATGATAAAGTTCCAAAAAAAATCCCAAAGTTCCAATTGTTCACATGTACAATGACAGTCCTGACAAAATCTGTATGCTGATTTATATTGTTATCTTGTTTTCAGGAAGCTGTTCATAAATCCATTCTGATACATTTCTTTATCTGATAAACAGAGTGGAGACTCTCTCTCTCTCTCTCTCTCTCTCTCTCTCTCTCTCTCACACACACACACACACACACACACACACACACGCACACAAATAACGAAGGGAACTTTCAGAAGCAGTGCCTCATTATAGCAGCCTTCAGAGTGATAGTTCTGCAGAAACAAATCAGAAATGGAGCTTTATACAAGCCAAGAACTTAAATGAATGAATTCCTTTTATCCCTGAAAATCTGTTCCAAAAAATTCTCCTTAGTCTCAGGTCTGATGCATATTCCTAATAATATGTAATTCATATAATTATGTTATTCAATATATATTAATATGTTATTCAGGATTTTGCTTGTTCATTCAATCCTCCCCTACTTTTTTCTATCTATTAGTTATAACAAGAATGCCAATATAAGAATGCATGTATATCAGTGGCGGGTTGCTACCAGTTCGCCCTTGGGTAGCAGCGATGATGGGAGGCTCCGCCCCCCCGCCCCAACATAATCAAATATGATCTGCACATGCACAGAAGTGGTGCGCAAGTGAAGCACATGCGTGCAAGCAAACCAGTAGCAAAGGTCCCTGATGTATATATATGTATTATATACAGTATATATATATAAAAGGTACTACAATGATTCCAGAAATATTTGCTTCAGGTTATAATAATCTGTGTGCCATAGAACATTGGTTCTTCAGTCAGCAATATACCTGATAGATACAGCTCTTTCCAAATGAGCTACAAACAATCACTTGGGATTTTCCTATTGTCTCTCTATATCTCTCAGCCCACAAGCTAGATTGTATGTAAAAGATGAAGACAAATTATTTCTAGTGAAGATCAGAAGTCTAGCTGTCTTTGCATAGAGCAGAGGTGTCAAACTCACTTCATCCTGGAGGTGTTCTATCCCCCCTTGCCTCAGTCCGAGCAATGACTTAATTAGCTGGCACTATCAGCTCTGGCAGCAAACTAGCGAGCCTCTGCCAAGTGTCTCTGTTATCTCTCTTGATGAGTCAACCAGGAACAAACAGTACTTCAGCTCTAGTTTAAGCAGTTGATTTGCTTGCTACGAAGAGGTATAGCAGCCCTTGTTGCTTTTATATTCTGTGGGATGTGGCTCCATGACTCAGCACTTCCTAGGCCTGCCCCACCCCTGCTTCTGTTGTTCCCGCCTCTCCTGCCTACGAAACCTAGGGTCCAGCCAAGCCTGATTGCCATCAGCCAGGTCTGGAGGCGTGGCCTGGAGTCAGGGGACAGAGGCCTCATTATCTCTTCCACCTGGCCTGCCCCTGCTCCTGGATCTGAGCCAGGGAAGCCGATGCTCCTGAGGTAAGTCCTGATGGCCCTTCCCCCTCACTTTCCAAGTCACTTTCTGGCAGGGGGCCCGGCTCGGGGGGTATCGGGACAACAGAGGCAACACGTGGGGTATCGGGACTTTCCCCCCCTTTGCTAAACCCGGCATGGACATGGCCAGCACCGGGAGTTTGATAGGTAAAATTCCTTACCAGATCCAGAATCCAGTAGTTGGTATATATCCATAGTTGTGGAAACCAACCAAAGAAAAGGCGAAAAGATAGCCACTTTACAAAGGACCTTGAATTTATTTCTGAGGAGTTCAGTTCCACAACGTCTTCCTCTTAGCATCTCTCCAGATTTCAGCCAGCATTCAAACAAACCATAGGGATGACATTATGAAAACCCTTCCTGTCAAGATTTGGTAGCAGGGTTAGTGATTAAAACCTCCCTGCCATTCTTCAAAGAGACCTGAGAAATTTAAATTTGAGGGCCATCTCTCCCAAATTATGTTGAACCATCCCATTAGGTCTTGTAAGAGGGGCATGCTGCAGATTGCCATTTATTATGGGGTGTGATCTGGTGGAACACTGGAAAAAAAATCTTTTATGTCATTGCACCACCCTCTAATTCTCATAAATTAGATTAACCCGGCTTTGCAAGGCTGTAAAGTCATGGTTGTGTCTCCAAACCTGGCGATCTGGGTATGCAATGATTGTATGGATTTGTTTGCAGGTTACTTCGGTTGCATTACCCTTACTGTTATGTGTTGTATTATGGTGATTTTAACTGCTGTAAACTGACCAGAGTCATGACTTTGAGATGAGTATATACATAGAATAGTCTGAAGATCTGGAACCTGACTGTCTTGCGGCTGACCTTTGA
The DNA here is from genome assembly GCF_028640845.1 of Ahaetulla prasina. Lineage (NCBI taxonomy): Eukaryota > Metazoa > Chordata > Lepidosauria > Squamata > Colubridae > Ahaetulla > Ahaetulla prasina. The sequence continues at coordinate 115,060,525 of NC_080543.1, read as the reverse complement.
AGTCAAAACCTGCCATCTGCCCTTTCTTTCCAGAACAGCTTTCTCCAGATTTCCTTTTTCAACAGCTTCAACCTTTACACTTTCAATTTATTTCTGTAGAGTACTGTAGCTGTGGCCTTGAAGCAGGAAACACAAAAGGATTGCTCAGCCCTGGGAAGAGAGAGAGAGAGAGAAGGGGGGGGGGAAGGAGGGGGGAGGGAGGGGATTGCTGCTTTCCTGTCTAATAGACTGTGGAAAGTCATAAGAGCATAAGAGCACAAACGTGCCTACCGTTCCTGTCCTACTGTTGCTTCATGCTTATGCTTATGTATGACATTGTGACAAATAAATTAAAAAAAAAATAGGGAACTCGCTGTCTAATCCTGCATCAATTAACAGTGGTGTTCCTCAAGGCAGCATCTTAGGTCCCACACTTTTCTTGCTCTATATCAACGATTTATGTGATCAATTTAAAAGCAATTGCGTCCTTTTTGCCGATGACGTAAAATTATTCAATGCTAGAGATAATTCTGTTGTTTTGCAAAGTGATCTCAACTATGTGTCTAAATGGTCATCTATTTGGCAACTTCATATTTCAATCAATAAATGCTCTGTCTTACATATTGGTAAACGTAATCAGAATGTCAAGTATAAGCTAGGTGGCATTGAACTAGCTGATGACTCTCACTTTGTCAAGGACCTAGGTGTACTTATCTCTGCCAATCTATGCTCCAAAGTTCATTGTAACAGCGTTGCTAAAAAAACATTAAGAGTTGTAAATTTAATTTTGTGCAGGTTTTTTTTGGAAACATTGTTTTGCCAATTAGAGCTTATAAAATTTATGCTAGACCAATCTTAAAGTATTGTTCAGCTGTTTGGAATCCCCACCATATATCTGACATCAGTACAATTGAGTGGGTTCAGAAGTATTTCACAAGAAAAGTCTTGCACTCTTCTGTACACAGTAGAATTCCTTATGCTACTAGGCCCGAAATTCTTGGTTTGGGTAACTTAGAATTGCGTTGCTTGTGGTCAGACCTAGGTATTGCATACAAAATTATATGTAGTAATGTTTTATCTGTAAATGACTTTTTTTTATTTTAATCACAATAATACGTGCGCTAATAACCGCTTTAAACTCAATGTAAATCATTCTAAACTTGAGTGTAAAAAATACGATTTCTGTAATAGAGTTGTCAAAGTCTGGAATGCTATACCTCATTCAGTTGTTTCAGCTACAATTTTCACAGTTTCAGTCATAATTGACTTCCATGGACCTTACATCATACGTAAGTGGTCAGTAGAGGGGGCATGCATAAGTTCACTAATGTGCCTATCATCCCCGTCATTGTATTTTTATTTATTCTTGTTCTCATTTTTGTTTGACAAATTCTAATAAATAAATGAAATAGAGGGGGGTGGGGAGAATGAATCTCAGAACTGTCCTTCCTTGAACTTGTAGTCCGTAAAAAGGGAAATAGTGAAGATATACGAGCACTAGTAAATGTCTTCAAAAACTTTAGTTTATCTGACAAAGCATGATCAGACTTGAGAGACTATTAGGAACTAAAGATTGTAATTTGATTGGGTAGTTAAGATGTCAGTCCTAGAGGCCATCTTTTTCTTTGGCTCTTCAGGGCTGCCACACTTAGTGCTGTGGGAAACTGGGAGGAAGGATTGTACGGAGTTGCAGGGATATCTAGCCATAATAACATTCCTTTCTCCGAGAGTCAAGGACATTCAGCCTCCACCTGGAGTGGTATGACTGGGAGGCATCTCCAGTTGGGACGGTGCATTGATTGGACCATGTGATGGACATGTGAGTGCAGGAGAAGGGACTTGGTCTTTCTTTTGGGTTGGGAAAACCTCAAAGCTTTCAGATTTGGGTTTTCCCAGATGTCCCAATATATATCTAATAAAATGGAACTTTGAGGAAATTCTAGCCTCAGAATCTTTTTCAGTTGGGGGTGTTACTTGGAACCCTGACAATAGGATTGGGCAAGTATTGCCAGTGCTGTGCAAGAGTTTCTGATCCTATAGTATGATTTGAAGTGATTTGATACCATAACTATTTACTATGTGGCTTGACCTTCCTTTATACATTGTTGACTATCAATATGAGATTCTCTGTATATAAATGGAAGTTATTTGAAGGAATACAAGTGATCACATACATAAAACAGTATGCAAGCAAAGAGGAATTTTCCATATGGGAAAACAACTTGAAAAGGCTTTGGACAGCAAGACTAATATGAGTTATGATACTCCATATAACAGTTATTTCAATTTCATTGCTACATTTATTTTTTTAGGGTGTATCTGAATGTCATGTTTTATTTTATTTTATTTTAATCAGGAAGGCTTATATTAGTCATGACAAAGTTAAGTCTTTCTGGTTTCAATGGAGCTATTCAATGTATGGATATCTAGATGAGTGTCTATTCTTAATTTTATTTTTCTGGTTCCACGGTTTATCACTTGTCCTTCTTTATTCCTTAATTTCCCATTATTTTAATTGACAAAATCTTCTGCTTTGTTTTGTTCTAAATTACAGTAGCAACGGAATACTTTCCTTCTGTTAAAACATATAAACTCATCGTTAATTTACTTTCATAAACAGGAATTTCTTTTAAATCTCTTGCTTAATTATTTAGTGTGCATTAATAACAGATGTCATTAAATTTAATACATAACTATAGTTAATCACATGGAACAAAAAGTACAGCATCAAGGGGCATAAAAATAAAATGATAAAGCTCTGGAAATATGATACAGATATTTATTCCAGGCTGTGCTACTCATTGAAGGAATAGAGAGTTATGAATAAATCAAACACAAGGAAAAAACTGGGCAGTTTTTAAGCACTTCTTTTTCCCAAACATCCATCCATCCATCCGTCCATCTATCCATCCATCTATCCATCCAATCAACACTCAGCTTCAAAATAATGTAACAGCAACACATACTGAGCAATTTGCAGTCTTAATCTACTGACCATGTATTAGCATTATGATTATATATATATATATATATATATACATACATACATACATACATACATACATACATACATATATATATATATATATATATATACATACATACATACATACATACATATATATATATACATACATACATACATACATACATACATATATATATATATATATATATATATATATATATATATATATATATATATATATATATTGCATTTATATCCCTCCCTTCTCCGAAGACTCAGGGTGGCTTACACTATGTCAAGCAATAGTCTTCATCCATTTGTATATTATATACAAAGTCAACTTATTGCCCCCAGCAATCTGGGTCCTCATTTTACCTACCTTATAAAGGATGGAAGGCTGAGTCAACCTTGGGCCTGGTGGGACTTGAACCTGCAGTAATTGCAAGCAGCTGCTGTTAATAACAGACTGTCTTACCAGTCTGAGCCACCAGAGGCCCATTATGCTGCAAAATGCAGTGTAATGTCATCTTACACTATAATTTTTTAGAGGGTGCCATTCACGGTAGAGAAATGTTAGTTTGGAACTAGAGAGACCTAGTACCTAAAGTTGGACCACACACTTTCTTTCAGACAGATTATTTAACTGGAATGTTATTTGGGGCATAAAATGAGGATTGAGCCAATATATAAGTCCCTTGAACTCTTGCTACAAATAAATAAGGAGTAAGTATTGAGGCATCCTTTCAAATTATATCCATTATCATGGCATGTCTGAAACATACCTGCTAGAATGGATATATAATTGTCCATGATGAAAAACTGAAGAACTTACATGTATTCAATAAATATTGTATCTATAGTTAATTTACATCATATATAGCTGTAAAAAGCCACTGAATTTTAAAGTTCTAGACATGATAACTGCAGTCAGATTATTCTAATATAAAAGTGAAAAGATTTGGCACTACCTACAATGGTGGTTAAGATGATGGAACTTGCAGGAATGGCTAATGACTTTACTTACTTACTTATTAAATTGATGTAGCTGCCCATCTCACCAAAGGAAATAATAAATGTGCAGAGCAATTAGAGAAGATACTGCTTTTACAATTAACAACTGAATAAGGATTAACAATTAACCAGTGGAACATCTTGCCTTTAGAAATTGTGGGTACTCCATCACTGGACATTTTTAAGAAGCGATTGGACATCCATTTGTGCAGAATGGTATAGGGCAGTGGTGGCAAATCTATGGCACTCATGCCAAAGTGGGTACTCAGAGCCCTCTCTGTGGGCACATGCACCATCACTCCAGTACAGATTTCCAAGCCAAACTCGCCAGCCTGACTCTCCTTCCCAGCACTCTGGTTGGTTCAGCTGAGTGGATCAGCTTTGAGGGGGATCTATTCTGGAGGTTCTAAAGCCAGATTGATGATCTTGGAGGAGACGCTTGACCTTGCCAGGTGGATGCTGTACTGTCGGTCCTGGGGAACCATCTAGCAGGGGGAAAAAAGCCCGGCCCAAGTCTGCTATTTCTGCTTGAGAAAGTGGAAGCAGACTCGGGGTGCATTTTTCAGTTCCAGAACGGAGCAGCGGGTATTGGAAAGGTGAGTGCAAAGTGGCTGAAATCATTAACAGGATCCCTGGATGCATGCAACAGTCATGGTGGTAAGAGTTGGGCAGACCAGGCGAAGCATGAGAACCAAGCATTGTGGTGCCCAGCAGAAATCCCCCCCCAATCCTTTTCCCCCCAACTTTGGGGGATTCAGGTGGCACCATCCAATGCCTAAGCAATTTCAGTGGAAATAAAACCTCCCATTGGCTCTGGGCACACAGTAATAAAGATTGCGTGCGGGAACTTGATTGAATTTGAACAGGTTCAGCCGTCCTTGGGTTTACCAAATGAAGCAGATTTTCTGATACCATAAGCAAATACAGGGCTAATTAAGCCCGCTGGATTTTTTTTTCTTTCTTTTTGGTGTTTCACATGACTGTATTAATGTGGGGGAACTGGCCACTTCCATCACCAAGGAGAACCCAGGCAAACTGAGTTTGCAGCTTTGTTCATTTCTAAAATGTGGATTTGGGCAGGGTTTTTATTTTTGCAAACTGGTTTGTGGAAGCAAACAAGCAAGCCAGTAAGCATGCGTGACCCTGGATGCTGAATTCCTGCCTTTGCGATCCAGACCAAGAGGTGGTTTGTGACTGAAGACCCTGACAGTGTTGTTTGTTATTCTGTTCACAGCTTGTATTGGCTTGCTAAGGTGGATTCAGTGATAGGGCAATTTTTGACAAAGTTGTGTGGTATCCATTTTGTTGGAAGGTGCTTATAGACTGGCTGTTTTTTTATTCTGATGTTTGGAGTTGCTGTAGTCACTACATTGTACTGGGATTGTCAGGGGGAACTTTGTATTGGCTGCCATCCATATGCTAACCCATCCTGCTAATGGGAAAATGAGAGCTTGTATGGATGATTGATGTCTGCACACCTCCTGTGTATGGGAAATGTGCGCTACACCTCCACTTCATCTTATTAATGCAAATTCCCCAAGAAGTAGATCCAACACATATACAGTGGAGGTAAATAGAATAGAATAGAATAGAATAGAATAGAATAGAATAGAATAGAATAGAATAGAATAGAATTTTTTATTGGCCAAGTGTGATTGGACACAGAAGGAATTTGTCTTGGTGCATACGCTCTCAGGTATATAAAAGAAAAGATTCATTTGTCAAGAATCATAAGGTTCAATACTTAATGATAGTCATAGGGTACAAATAAGCAATCAGGATAAATCAAAGGTAAGAAATGCACTCAGATGCCTTTTTCAGAGCAGGCCAAAAGCTGGTGGTCAGTGGATCATTGCTCTGTTATTCTGTTTTTCTTTTAAGACAAAAGATGTTAATGTATGAATTGTTTTTTCTAAACAAAAACCTCAGTATTCAGGTTAAATTGCTGTGTTGGCACATTGCAATAAATAAGTGGGTTTTTGGTTGCAGTTTGGGCACTCAGTGTCAGCTTTTGAAGCCATATCAGGCCGGAAGCTTCCGTGCTGCCACTTTCTAATGTGTGGGAAAGTAGGAGGGGGGATTTAGTAGAGGGGTTGTCTTAATAATAGCATTTATTTATTTTTATTTATTTTATTTTGTCACACAGATATATAAGTATAAGCATGAAATAATTATACAGTATATAAGCATACATATAAGTATGAGTATGTAATAACTATATTAATTGGATATAACGAAAGGAAACAATAGGACAGGAACGGTAGGCACACTTGTGCTCTTATGCATGCCCCTTACAGACCTCTTAGAAATGGGGTGAGGTCAATAGTAGACAGTTTTTGGTTGAAGCTTTTGGGATTTTGGGAAGAGACCACAGAGTCAGGTAGTTTATTCCAGGCATTAACAACTCTGTTACTGAAGTCATATTTTCTGCAATCAAGACTGGAGAGGTTAACATTAAGCTTAAATCTATTGTGTGCTCATGTATTGTTGCAATTGAAGCTGAAATAGTCTTTGACAGGAAGGACATTGTAACGGATGGTTCTATGAGTTAAGCTCAGGTCACATCGAAGGCGGCAGAGTTCTAAATTTTCTAAACCCAGAATTTCAAGTCTGGTGGCATAAGGTATTTTGCTGTAATCAGAGGAGTGGAGAACTCTTCTTGTAAAATATTTCTGGACACATTCAATTGTATTGATGTCAGAAATGTGGTATGGGTTCCAGACAGTCGAGCTGTATTCAAGAATTGGTCTAGCAAATGTTTTATATGCTCTGGTTAGCAGTGTAGTGTTTTTGGAGAAGAAGCTACGCAAGATTAGGTTTACAACTCTTAGAGCCTTTTTTGCAATGTAGTTGCAGTGGGCTTTGGCACTTAGATCATTTGATATGAAAACTCCAAGGTTTTTAACAAGGTAGTGTCCATCAAGCTTGTACTTAGTGTTTAGGTTCTTTTTTCCAATATGTAAGACTGAACATTTGCTGGTTGAGATTTGGAGTTGCCAAGTTTTAGACCATTCAGATACAAAGTCAAGGTCCTTTTGAAGGGTAGTTGTATTGTTGGTGGTGTTAAATAGTTTGACATTGTCAGCAAAGAGAACACAATTATTTATAATATGGTCACAGAGATCATTAATGTATAATATGAAGAGTGTTGGTCCAAGAACGCTGCCTTGGGGAACTCCACTATTGACAGGAACAGGATTTGGTAGAGCACTGCCAATTTTGACCACTTGTTGTCTGTTTGACAGGAAAGCTGTTATCCAATTGTGGAGGGGTCCAGAGATGTTGTAGGATTTTAATTTTATTTATTTATTTATTTATTAAATTTTTATACCACCCTTCTCCCGAAGGACTCAGGGCGGTGTATATCCAAAATAAAAACAGAATATATACAATTAAAACAACATTTAAAACATAGCAAATTGTAAAGGCTGATAGTTAAAAATTTAAATTTTAAATTTTAAAATATTAAGAAAACCCAATTAAAATTTAATGCTATTATGCCAGTCCCGCTTGAATGAATAAATATGTTTTAAGCTCACGACGGAAGGTCCGAAGATCAGGCACTTGACGCAGGCCAATTTTAGGAGAAGTTTGTCGTGTACCACTGTAGAATCAGGAGAACTTTTGAGTCTTTGGGCCACATCCAAAATCTTCACGCTGTATAGTTCTGACATATGGAGTCACATTCTTGACTACCTGACTTTTACAATATTACAGTATCTTCCATGAAGTCAAAAGCACAGCAATTGTCATTCACAAAAGATTGCTTAGATCCCTGACAACTGTGCCTCTATTTTAGCCACATAAGGGAAATAATCAAACCAGGATGCCTGCAGAGTGCTTTTGAGGCTATAATACAAGGCTGATAGTTGGTATTTGCTTTGCGGTTCACAGTAAGTGAGCTGGCTTTGTTCTAATGAAATAGTTTCAATAGTCATTCCTATAAAATAATAGGGAGAAAGGGAAGTTTTGCCACTTCCTGCATTTCAGATCCTTAAGAAAGTGATAAGTATATCTCTGTTTGGGGATGCTTAAATCTACAAATCCTGTCTCAGGGCAATGTGATAGTCTGGTAATCATGGGGGTCCCTTCCAATTCTGTGGTGCTGAAGATATGACTAAATTGCTAATGGACCGAAAAACTCTTTTCGGCCCATTAGCACCTATAGTAATGTGCTGAAACCTCTACAGGGAATTCAAGCCCGTGTGATGCATTTGGTGACTGTGCTCTGTTTGTGTAACTTGTGAAAAGCAAATGGAGCCTTCACAATTTCTATGCCCAGTGTATTCAAAGCTGGGATATTGCTATGTGATTAGCATGCAGCAGGATTGAGGTTTTGAATGGAAATTCTCTTATATAAAGCCCCTCCAGCATTTTTAAAAGAAAATGCTTTGTCAGCCATCCTGATGTCACCTTTCCAAATATCTACAGGTAGCTGTGATAAGTAATTACAGTATTAATGCAGTACTTGATATTTAGAGCAAAACTAAAATGCCCCCAACCTTCTGCAAATAACAGAATTCCACGCCATTTGGGCTGATTTATAAGGAAAATTTGGGGTAATGGGCAAAATTGTTTAGTATAACAGAATTTATCCTAAGAACTGTTAACTGCCAGTCACCATTTTGTATATCATCAAGGTAAAAAAGAAGAAAAGGGGAGAAAAAACAGGCTAAATAACCTAACGAACAGGTGATCAGCTACAAAAGCTTTTGCAATCAAACATTGCCCTTTTGAAGGCTACGTGCTTTGCACAGACAGAAGAAAAGTGCTGTAGGAAGTTAGAACCCACCCCTCTCCTAAAAGAATGAAATATTCTAGGAAATATTAAAAAGGCAGAATATAATACTTCCCTGGATGGTAAAAGGAGATGCATGTGCTTGGAAAGCAGCCCCCAACTTTGTTAATAGCCCCAGAAAGATTGGACCATCCTATCTACAAGACAAAAGGCTGGCCCAGTTTATCTACAACACAAAAGACCTTCACCCTCAAGACGTAATAAGGTTAGCCCTCTACCCATCTCACCACATGGCACCTGGGAAGATTATATCACCCAGCAAGATTCAACCAAGCCTGGGGCTCAAGACAACTTACAAAGTTACCGCTGCAGGGCCCCATGCGAGTCTGACAATCAATCAGAATACATTTCTTTCACAGGAACAGGGAGAAAGTTCAAAGCCCAAGAGAAGGTATAATATATCTCACTCTCCACTCCGTATGGTCAATTGTCTAGGACCTCAATCTCAAACCATGTGGTCCTCTCCACCATTAAATCATCTTTCCAAACAGTCTCCATGTTTCCAGTGTCTTTCTTCCCACTTGGAATTGAACCCAGATGAGCATTTCTTCCAACAGTACTATTTCTTTTTTTTAAAAATAATTTTATTAGAATAGAATAGAATAGAATAGAATAGAATTTTATTGGCCAAGTGTGATTGGACACACAAGGAATTTGTCTTGGTGCATATGCTCTCAGTGTACATAAAAGAAAAGATACGTTCATCAAGGTACAACATTTACAACACAATTGATGATCAATATATCAATATAAATCATAAGGATTGCCAGCAACAAGTTATAGTCATACAGTCATAAGTGGAATTGGTGATGGGAACTATGAAACGATTAATAGTAGTGCAGATTCAGTAAATAGTCTGACAGTGTTGAGGGAATTATTTGTTTAGCAGAGTGATGGCCTTCGGGAAAAAACTGTTCTTGTGTCTAGTTGTTCTGGTGTCCAGTGCTCTATAGCGTCGTTTTGAGGGTAGGAGTTGATTAAACAGTTTGTCTTTAAAAAACAAGACAAAAAACAATTATATATGAAATAAAACACGTGAAAACATAATGTGTTAAACATTACATACCATCAATGGTAATGCTATTACCATTAGTACTATTACTAATCGTAGTACTGTTTCATATACGTTTTGCTTGTAGATTTGCCAAAGGATTCAACTGGGTACTGCTTGGAAAACAAGATGCTGGACTAGATGGATAGATTTGGCAGGCCATCCCATGTTTCTTGAGTGGTTTAATTTAATTCTGAAGATTAAGATCAGAAATAATTTATAATATTTTTATAATATTTTATAATAATTTAAGATCAGAAAAATTATTGTAGAAACAGAGAGTTTAAGCAGAGTGCTAGAAAAATTTGTAAAACATACACACATACATTCATACATATATATTGAATTCTGGAGAGCTTAAATTCCTGAAAATGGAAGAGAAAGAAAATGCTGGACATGATTTAGAACCAACACAGGTGGGGAATAATTCATTCAAAATGATGCAAACTTTATTCAATCTTTTGATTGATTTTTTAAAATGTGAAATAAGGACCAATTAATCAAACATTGGAAAACGAATAATGTAATGCTGGGGACAAGATAATATGCAAACAATATCTAAATTACAATTTTCATATATTATCAAATAGAATGAAAAGAATCATGACCACTCTGATAACATTATTTGGTCATTTGTGTAGTGTTTTGTTCTAGAAAATAGTTCTACTGCTATCTTTTTTTTTCTAGAAGTAATCAAAGGCCTTTGATTCTCATACTTCTCCTCTGAGAAGGTCCTACAAACCTATTTCCTACATTTCTGCCAGTGGTGGAATTCAATTTTTTTCCCTACCGGTTCTATGCTTGGTGGGCATGGCAGGGGAAGGATACTGCAAAATCCCCATTCCCACCCTATTCCTGGGGGAAGGACATCACAAAATCTCCATTCCGACCCCACTCTGGGGCCAGTCAGAGGTGGTATTTGCTGGTTCTCTTAACTACTCAAAATTTCCGCTACGGGTTCTCCAGAACCTGCTGAATACCACCCCTAATTTCTGCTCATTCCTTTACATTACAACAGTATATTCCAAAACAATAAAAAGTCATTTTATATCAAAGCAACTATGTTCAAAAAGAATTTATCTGTTTTAAAGAATGAAATCATAAGTTGAAATTAAATCCATTTGGGGAAATAGAGATTATAAAAAGTTTAAAAGGTAGCTTCTAGAAAGTATTTAAAAAGAAAATTAAGTATGCACCAATAGTTGTAACAGATGGTCAGTACAACACAAAAACAGATGTTTTGTCACCAAGAAAACATTTATCTCTATCATGATTACCTACTGTTCAAAAATGAAGGTGTATTTATAGATGTTCAGAGTCCCTGTCAATTAATGATGCTGTTTCTAAAGGAACATAAATTAGTAACAGTATGAAAATATCATGGAATGAAATTGGACTATGTGAGTGATTGTCAACAAGAATTTTTGCCACAATCCTCTGATCAAGAATATGATAGATGCATTGTGCAAATATTTCAGGCTAACAACATACATACACCCCATTCCTAAGAGGTCTGTAAGGGGCGTGCATAAGAGCACAAACGTGCCTACCGTTCCTGTCCTATTGTTTCCTTTCATTATATCCAATTAATATAGTATGCTTATATATATGCTTATATATTATATAGTTACTTTCATCCTTATGCTTATATATACTGTTGTGACAAAATAAATAAATAAAATAAATAAATAAAATACATACATACATACATACATTGGTTATTGCTTCGAACATCCATTAAAAATATGAAGATAATTTTAGTGCAAAAGGAAAATGTTTCCACTTAGCCAGAAGAAAAATTAGGAGAGTATTATAGGAGAATGACTTTTCCATTTGCCCTTAGACATTTCATTCCACTAAAATAGTTCTAGATTTTTTCCATCTCTTTCAATAGCAATAGCATTTACTGTAGACTTACATACCGCTTCGCAGTGCTTTATAGACCTCTCTAAGCGGTTTACAGGGTCAGCCTCTTGCCCCCAACAATCTGGGCCCTCATTTTACTGACCTTGGAAGGATGGAAGGCTGAGTCAAGCTTGAACTGGTCAGGATTGAATTCCCGGCAGCGGGCAGAATCAGCCTGCAATAATACATTCATAACACTGTGCCAAAATGGCTCTTCTCTCAGCATGATAAGCAAATGACTTTTTAAACTACTATACAGTATTTTTGTTATTATGATAACTCAAGATAGTAAATGAACTGCTAAGACTGTTATCTTCATTGGGTACAAATCCAGGACCTTTTTTTTCCCTCTCTCATCCAATTTTTCTCTTTGAAACTGTAATCTGGCCTTTCATTTCCTATCTTCCTTCATAAGTAGCCCTTGCCTGTTTACATTTTCCTTCCTTCCTTCCTTCCTTCCTTCCTTCCTTCCTTCCTTCCTTCCTTCCTTCCTTCCTTCCTTCCTTCCTTCCTTCTTCCTTCCTCCCTCCCTCCCTCCCTCCCTCCCTCTCAATATCTAAGTAATAACAAAATCATGCAAGTCAGTATTCCTCTAATTTCTTCAGGAAGAATCATTGATATCAGAAATATACTATTTTTACAAGACAGACAGCATTACTTAATAGTTTAGTAATTGCGTTGTGGCTTCGTGTATCAACAAGATGAAACAAGGAGGCAAACAAACAATTACCATAAGCTTATCAAGCTGTGAAGATAGTTGGGAGGGAAAAACTTTAAATTATTATTATTTCTTTCTGCCACACTTTAATTCTATTTTGTTCTAACAATACTCGGAGATAATCTGTTTTTATCCAATACCTGGTGTTTTTGTTGTTACAGTTTTTATAAAGGAGGAGGAAATGGGGATTCTTAAAAAAATAATCAGCAGGAAGTGCTTTTATGGGGGAGAAGAAATTAAGAACTGCTACATCTACATTATATAATACTAAAACTGGGGAAAAGAGTGTATCATAAGCAATAATTTTTCAACCTCAAATTACAGAAATTTACAGCTAACTTTCAGAATGTGTCCCAAATCTGAGACCCAGGATTCTCAAGGTATTGAAATTTGGGAAACTTGAGGTTACTCAGTACTACTGGCTGCTGCATTCTTGTCCTGCAGCTGGGGCCATGGGATCTTTGTTTTCAACAATCTGTAACAATTTCCCAGCTAATCTTGCAATCCCTTGCTCCCTCTCCCACCCAGCAGCAGCCATTTATGTGCCTGCTATAAAGGGAGGGAGGGAGGGAGGGAGGAAGGAAGGAAGATTTCTGATGCTGTTTGCTATCTTTCCACAGGAAATCTCACTGGGGAAGCTGGCAGGAAGTCGGAAGTCACTTCTTCTAAATAGCAGCATTGGCAAGCAGGCAGAAGATCAATTGTTATGCAAGTGAATAAGTAGATTGTTTTCCTTCTAACTCCTTCTATATGAGAAGTAGGTATACAATTTAAAAAATCCTATTGGTTTACTGCTTAGATATTTAGTTTTATTAATAGAAAAGGACAATTAGAAATCTATACTCTTATTTTGATTTGCTGTTTCCAGAAATATATTTTATTCAGGCTTCCCAATGTATACAACTGGACATAAACTACTCAGGAACTTGGAATGCCTGTTTCCTTGATGCTATCCTTAATTACATTTATTTTGTGATATTAATTTAAATGACAGCTCCTTTCATAATTGCTTGGTGTGTGGTCTCTCACACTCTCTTCCCCTTCTCCCTCTTGGATTCTGGAAACCAGGAAATTCAATTATCTGCAAGTCCCGAACATGTTAAAAACCAAACAGAATAACAGAATTGGAGGTGACCTTGGAGGTCTTCTAGTCCAACCCCTTACTCAAGCAGGAAACCCTATACCAGTGATAGTGAGCCTTCTAGAGACTGAATGTCAATGTTCCAGAAAAAAACCGAACTCCAAGTAAAAACTCTGAAGCAAGCAATTTTCAAAGTTCTATTTACTAGACTAGGTAAACTGACACACCTGGGAAAACACAAATCTGAGAGGTCCGAGTTTTCCCTCAGTAAATTAAAACCCCCAAAACCATCCCCTCACTCCTCAGTCAATCACATGCTCCAATCACCATCCGTCCCATCTTGTGACAGCACTCCGACCACTCCTTCTCCAGATGCAGGATCGGCCTGACCTTGACCAACAGGAAGAATGCTATTAAGAACGTTATAAAAATGCTATAAGAAAAACATCCCTATCTATTGGACCTGATGGACTATGTGCATACTTCTTAAAAAAACTTTCCACTAATATAGCAGAACCCCTAAGCATAATCTTTGAAAAAGCTTTCACAACCAGTTCCCTTCCCAAACTTTGGTCACTAGCCACAGTCATCCCTGTCTTCAAAAAAGGAGACCCCAGCCTAGTTGAAAATTACAGACCAATCTCTCTATGCTGCATCACCTGCAAAGTAATGGAATCTATCATCAACCAATCCATTACCCTCCACCTAGAAACAAACAACCTATTCTCTAATAAACAATTTGGTTTCAGAAAAAATCTATCATGTAACTTACAACTTCTTCACTGCAAAAACATATGGATTACAAATCTTGATCAGGACAAAGCAATAGATGCAATCTACATAGACTTCTGTAAAGCTTTTAACTCAATAGTACATGATAAACTTCTCCTAAAACTAAAATCCTATGGCATTTCAGGACCCCTCCACAATTGGATAACAGCTTTCCTATCAAACAGACAACAAATGGTCAAAATTGGCAGTGCTCTATCAAATCCTGTTCCTGTCAAAAGTGGCGTTCCCCAAGGCAGGGTTCTTGGACCAACATTCTTCATATTATACATTAATGATCTCTGTGACCATATCACAAGTAATTGTATTCTCTTTGCTGACGATGTCAAACTATTTTACACCACCAACAATACAGCTACCCTTCAAAAAGACCTTGACTTTGGTTGACAAGAAGAGTTCTCCACTCCTCTGATTACAACAAAATATCTTATGCCACCAGACTTGAAATCCTGGGTTTAGAAAATTTAGAACTTCGCCGCCTTCGACATGACCTGAGTTTAACTCATAGAACCATCCGTTACAATGTCCTTCCTGTTGAAGACTACTTCAGCTTCAATTGCAACAATACACGAGCACACAATAGATTTAAGGTTAATGTGAACCGCTCCAATCTTGACTGCAGAAAATATGACTTCAGAAACAGAATTGTTAATGCCTGGGATGTACTACCCGACTCTGTGGTCTCTTCTCAAAATCCCAAAAGCTTCAACCAAAAACTATCTACTATTGATCTCACCCCATTCCTAAGAGGTCTGTAAGGAGCATGCATAAGAGCACAACCATGCCTACCATTCCTGTCCTAATGTTCCCTTTCATTGTATCCAATTCATATAGTTATTACATACTTATGCTTATATATATATGCTTATATATCGTATAGTTATTTCATGCTTATGCTTATATATATTGTTGTGACAAAATAAATAAATAAATAAAATAAAATAAAAATTCTAATCCTCCCCAACACATAGGTATGAGTCAACAATTGGGTGACTTTGGGCCAGTCACTCCCACTCTGCCCAGCTAACCTTACAGGGATGTTGTTGTGGGAAAAACAGGAGGAGGAAGGAATATTGCATCACCTTGTTTATAAAAATAAAAAGGTAGAATTTAAACATAAACCTAAAATAAACCAAATTTAGCCTTTCTACCTTTCACACACACACACACACACACAAATATATACACATAAATACTTACACATATACATATACATCTCTCTCTCTCACACACACACATGATAGCAACAGACTTTGGATGTACAGGATTTGCTTTTTGACTCTTCTTTTCCATTTTCTTTCTCCATCCTGTCATTCAGTCTAGAAACAGTGAGCTAGAGCCAAAGAAATATCTGTTTGCCTACCAAATCTGAATTACTGTTTCTCTTCTTGCAGAAGGTGATCTTTTTATATAAATCATCAACAACAACAATAACAACTAACTTCCTTTCAGATGGTGCATTAGGGAAGAGGGGAAAAAAGTAATAATCAGACAGAATTCCTATAAATAATGCTGTTTCCATTAACCATTAAAACGGAAAATAAAGCACTTCTTTACAAGCCCCAGCCTAATAGATCAAATAATTCAGAGGGTTTTTTTTTTAATTTGTTTGTTCATCATTTCTTGGAATTAGAATCTTAAAAGAGTGATCATGTTTAATTTGAAGAGAGATGAGTAGACCAGGCATAAGCTTTGGTTTCTAAAAGACTGATTAATTCCTTCAGTTGAGATACATTTTGTATGATAAGCAACATTTAGTTTCCTGGGCAATATTTTCCTGAGTATGTCCTACTGGTAGAAAAAAAAAAGTTCTTATTTATCTTTTATTTTATTTTGTTTGGCTTGGTTTCACTTTGTGGTTGGTTGGCTCTTAATTCTTTTTGTTTGAACTACTGGATGTTTCATTGCTCCCTGTTTTGTACAATTATGGTTGAGTTTGTATTAAAATGTTAGAAGTGGTGAGTTGGATGCAATTTTCTACCAAATCAGGTCTACAATATGTTCCACCTTACAGAGACATAACACTGGGCTCACTTTTCTTTGATGAGGGTTACCTACGATGAGAAGCACTTCTTCTGGTACTCCCTTTAGCCAGAAAATAACTTTTGTCTGAAATTGATTTTACAGAAGTGAAGCCCTCCTACTGAAACAAAGTATATTTCAGAATAATAAACCTATATAATAGTGGTAAATATGATGCATTTTGAAAAGTAGAAGCAAAAAAAAATGTGTGTACAGAATGTCAAGTATAAGATCCAACTTACATTTTTTTATGTATGGTTCTAAAAATTCCTCACCATTCTCCATCTGGCTGCAAGTTCTGTTAACTATTTAAGCCATATCGTATTTACATTGGTATTGGCCTGTGTCCTTCAAAAAAATTAACCCATCATGGCTGTCCATAAGCTACCAGTGTTATTTAAAAATAAGTTTGCTGTTTCTATCTTCACAGATGATGTAATCTCAGGATACACAGAAGGGCTGGAGAAAAATGTATGCGATATGCTGAAAGCCATGCTAAAAATAGAAGATGTCAGGATCCAAAGTAGACGGTATTTTTTGAATAAGGGATGTTGAGAAATTTAAGGAACGGGGTGAGGAAAACAAAACAAGATTAGATACATACATGCCTTTAAAACTTCAATAAAAAGCCTGCAAAGAGTTGCCAAAATTTCAGAAATATTCTAAATCAAAAGCCATCATGGGCTTTCATGGCCCAACAAGGCCAACTAAAGGCAGTTCTGCAGACAAATGAAGCTGACGATTTGCAAACTTGTACAAGGGAGCTGAAGCAGATTGGTTCCCTTTGATTTTCTCGGGATTAAAGTAATGATGGGAGATTGCTGAAGGTGTTTCTTCTTCTGGTCATTCCTTTTGCTCATGGAGAAATTTCAAGACTTGGATTTTAAAGGGTGGGGAACCTAAAGATGAGGAAATTTTGCTCCAGCTGCATATTGTAACCCTTCAGGCACACACTGTGTGCTTCTTTTGCTGTTTTTGGAAATTGTCTGTTAAAGCAGGTGTCTCCAACCTTGGCCATTTTAAGCCTGGAGGACTTCAAGTCCCAGAATTCCCCAGCCAGCTTTGCTTGCTGGGGAATTCTGGAAGTTGCAGTCCTCCAGGCTTAAAATGGCCAAGGTTGGAGACACCTGTATTAAAGGATTTAAAGAAGTTAGACACTTTCTGGGTGACAAGACTAGAAACACCAGATAAGTGAATGCTCTTAATCTTCAGTATAAGAATATGAAGATTTTATTTTATAAGAACTTAAATAATAAAAAGTAAAGTTTTGAATACAAAAATGTTCCAAGGGTTTAAAAAAAAATAGTTTTGGACATTGACTATTAAGATTTTTCTATAAAAGAAATGTAGGCTTGTTGAAAACGAAAACAAAAAACAAAACAAAACCAATTTTGATTTTGGAAGACAAACAATTTATAATGGTTTAAGAAATGGAAACTATGTTGTGTCTTCTAGAGAACAATCTGTTTCCAAATGAAGATATCAGAGAGAAAGATATCCAGCAAAATTTATTTGAGGAGAATATAAATGCTTTGAATAAAAATCTGCACCAGATATACTCGATGACATTTTAAAAATCAAGAAAGAAATAAAAATGAGAGTCCTAGAAAATAATTTGAATAATGTCTCTCCGTTGGATTCATAAAAGAGATTGCTTAAGATACTAAAGAAACTTGTAATAAGGATTGTTAACCATCTTACTGGTTTTTAGAGAAAGACTGTTTTATATAAAAAGAAAAAAGGATTATGAAGTTAGTTTTGTTGATCAGAGATAAAATAGGATGTTATTTTACTTGATTCTTTTTGCTGATATCGTATTGGATTCGCCTAAAATGGATGTCATGTAGAAGTTTTTCCCCATATTATTTATTTACAAAATTCTAATTTTCTAATATTTAAACTGGTTTTACCTTTAACTATTCCTTTAAAATAAGAAAGTCTGATAGTGTTATAAATAAGGTTGACTCCCTCAGATAAACATGGATGTTTCAGCTGAACTGCTGTCAATCTGTTCAGAGTGTATTACGATATTTTAACTATACTGAAGTGTGTAAAAGCCCAGACATTAAAAATACATTTTTTTGAGCTATTAGGTTGCATTGGAGGTCTCTGAGTATGGTTTTTTAGCTTTATTATTTTACTAGATAATATCATTATTGCAGGAGTTTTTGAGTTAGTGTAGTTGGCTGATAAAGTATTAGTCCGTCCATATCTCTGTGTTGATTGCTTCCTGTATAATTGATGGTTTTGATAGCTGTGTGATGGAGGGCTCATTGGGGTATTGGGCTTTCTTTATGATTATTGAAGTTTGTGTTGTTAGATGAATAAAGACATGGCTCTTATTTATCTAAGTGTTGTTGATTGCTGTCTACTGGGGAGGAAAATTCCCAGAGGATGCAACTCTTATGACCTATGGCTCCTTGCTTCTTCTTTTCATATAATTATCTTAGAGAAGTTTATAGCTCCCAAACTAATCACTGCAGTCAACTCCCTTTCTCAAGGTCCAGCTCTTCAACTGCACTTATCCTATGGCTGCACAAATCTAAATTGCACAAATCTAGATGGCAGCCAAGATATTAAAAATCTCTAGGAGGTTTTTCACAAGATGGATGATATTGGCTATGTTGGAATTTTGGCCAAAAGAATAAGCAGTCATGTCCTTGGAAAGTTGCACATAAGAAAAATGTATGGACAGCATCACCGCATAGACTCCTCCCACATGCATATTGAGGATGTGGTGAGAGGTGAGAAAAATAACATAATAACAGAATTGGAAGGGACCTTGGAGGTCTTCTAGTCCAACCCCCTGCTTAGGCAGGAAACCCTACACCACTTCAGACAAATGATTATCCAACATCTTCTTAAAAACTTCCAGTGTTGGAGCATTCACAACTTCTGGAGGCAAGTTGTTCCACTGGTTAATTGTTCTGTCAGGAAATTTCTCCTTAGTTCTAAGTTGCTTCTCTCCTTGATTAGTTTCCACCCATTGCTTCTTGTCCTACCCTCAGGTGCTTTGGAGAATAGCCTGACTCCCTCTTCTTTGTTGTAGCCCCTGAGATATTGGAACACTGCTATCATGTCTCCCCTAGTCCTTCTTTTCATTAAAATAGACATACCCAGTTCCTACACCCATTCTTCATATGTTTTAGCCTCCAGTCCCCTATTCATTTTTGTTGCTCTTCTCTTCACTCTTTCTAGAGTCCCAACATCTTTTTTACATCATGGCAACCAAAACTGAATGCAGTATTCCAAGTGTGGCCTTACCAAGGCCTTATAAAGTGGTATTAATACTTCACCTGATCTTAATTTTATCCCTCTGTTTATGCAATCTAGAACTGTGTTGGATTTTTTGGCAGGTGTTGCAAACTGCTGGCTCATATTTAAATGGTTGTCCACTAGGACTCCAAGATCCCTTTCACAGGTACTACTATTGAACAAGGTACCACACATAAGATTTAGGACAACATTTCTTCTGACTCCAAACAAGAGGGGAGCACGGCAAAGTAATTGTACAGATGTGGTTTTCTCAGTCTTCTCCTGAAAATTAGAAAAGCTATTAGAAAATCTAATTTATTTCAACATTTACTTAAAAAAAACAGGTATGGAACAATTGTATCTAAAAGGTAAATATTAATCACACTCTGAACAAAAAACATTTTCATTGTGAGGTCTGTTGTTTTTTTCCAACCACAAACTGGATTTCAGTCATTCTTTTGAAATAATTGGCAGCAATTTTAAGAACACAATATTTCTTTACTTTACCACCCAGGAGTAAGCAATATGTAAGGTAAATACCGTCTCTCACTGTATTGCAAGCATGGTTAAATTCTTTGTACTTTTTAATACATTTGGTGACATATTGTGTTTTGTTTTCCAACCTATTCCAATATAGTTGTTTATCTGGAAAGCTACAAGATTTTACCCTACCAATCTCAGCAAAAACTCTACCACAACAGGAATTGGTCTAAAATTAAACTGAAATGTTGACAAGATTCTATATGAAGCATATTAGAAAAAAAATATCTTTTTTCCCCTAATCTGAAAATCCTTCAAAATATTTATCCAGAATGGCCAGTGGAAGTTGCTCATCCTCTGTCTATGGGAAGTTTAAAATTATGAACTCTGAGCCAGGTCTTCTTGATAGCCTATCAACTCCTTTCCAAGGCTGAGCTCTTGCATCAATTTCTCATTCTCATTTTAAACATTATATTTCTAAAGCTTTTTAAAAATATTTACTGAATTGCATCTACCTTTATTTTAAACATTTCAGCTATTAAAAAAGCTGAAATTATTTTTTCCTTGTTACTTTTCAAATTTTGCCCTTTTTTAAAACCCCCCCTCTCCCCTATTTTTTTCTTTTGTTATTTTGTACTTTATTTTTCCTTTAAACAGTAGTAATTGTTGTTGTTTTAAAGACATTGTTTATAATCCTTTTGTTTATTTACTGTCTTATGACCAGGACCTGTATACAAGAAAAAAATAGAAATAGAAACAAAAGCAGAGTAGAGCAACAAATATGAGAAAGAGTCTGGAGGTCCAGTCATATGGTTAATAGTTGAAGGAGCTAGGTATAGCTAATCTACTGAAAATAGGGATTAGTGGAAACATGACAACAGTCTTCCAGTACTTGGATTATCACAGGAAGGAGGAACTGACTTATTCTCCAAAGTACCAGAGGGCAGAATGGAACAAGAAGTAATGGGTGGAACAGAGGTGGTATTCAACAGGTTCTGACCAGGTCTGGAGAATTGGTAGTGAAAATTTTGAGTAGTTGAGAGAACTGATATATACCACCTCTGACTGGCCCCACTATCATCTGTTCTCTGCCTCCCAAGTCCCAGCTGGTTGGGAGAGAATGTGGTTTTTGCAGTAACCTTCCCCAGGAGTGGGGAGGGAATGGAGATTTTACAGTATCCTTCCCTGGAGTGAGGTGGGAATAGAGATTTTTCAATATCTTTCCCCTGCCACGCCTACCAAGTCACACCACACCACACTCACCAAGCCATACCCACAGAACTGGTAGTAAATTTTTTGAATCACACTGAGGTGGAAGATTGTTAAAGAGAGATCCAACCAGGGGTGAAATGCTCCCAGTTCAGTCCGGTTTGCCCGAATCAGTAGTAAAATGGCTACCGGTTCACTGAACCAATGGTAAAAAATGTAAAAAAAAAAGTTCTGACGATCAGAAACTTTTAAAAAACTTTTTTAGCATTTTTTTTACTACCAGTTCTCTAGAGCCGGTAGTTAAAAATGCTTTAAAAAACTAAAAAAAGAGGCTCCGATGATCACAGCTGAGCTGCGTGATCGTCAGAGCCCCCTTTTTTTACTCTTTAAAAGCATTTTTTTACAACGTATTCGGCCAAATAGGCATTAAAAAATGCTTTTAAAAGTAAACAAAAAAGATTGTGCACTATAACTGATCAGCCCCCCCCCCCGTGTGCTGTTCTACTTACCCCATGCTTCCTTTTGGTGGGCACTGCGTGCACCTTGCAGTTGGTGCGTGGTGTGCAGCGCACATGCTCAGCTAACGAATTGCCTTATACACTGTAAGCCGCCCTGAGTCTTCGGAGAAGGGCGGGATATAAATGTAAATAAATAAATAAAAAAAACAACGAAGAGGTAGTAAACTGGTTCAGATTTCACCACTGGATCCAGCTTAGAAGTAAGGAGAAATTTTCTGACAGTGAGAACAATTCTCAGTGGAATAGTTGGCCTCCTGGAGTTGTGGATTGCTCCATCACTGAAGGTTTTCAAAAATACCTGTAGACTGGACAACCATTTGACTGAGATGGTAAAAGATCTTCCGCCTTGACCAGAAGCTTGGACTAGAAGACTCCCAAGATCCCTTCCAGCCTTGTGGATTCTGTGTTCTAACATCTTTTAGCTCAGGTGTTAAAATTGATATCTGTACATCATCCTACCAGCCAAAGGAATTCCATCCTAGAAGTAGCCAAATTCTTTGACATAGAACAATTGGATCAACATAATCGTGGAATTCAATTTTTTTTACTACTGGTTTTGTGGGCATGGCTTGGTGGGCGTGGTGTGGCTTGGTGAGCATGGTGTGGCTTGGTGGGCGTGGCTTGGTGGGCATGGCAGGGGAAGGATACTGCAAAATCCCCATTCCCACTCCACTCCTGCGGGAAGGATATTGCAAAATATCCATTCCCACCCCACTCTGGGGCCAGCCAGAGATGGTATTTGCCAGTTCTCCAAACTACTCAAAATTTCCGCTACCGGTTCTCCAGAACCTGTCAGAACCTGCTGGATTTCACCTCTGGATCAACAGCTTTTAAGGATTTTTAAAAAATCTCTATTGAAGAGGTGGTGTTGTCTCAGTAAGCAAAAGAGAGGTGGAAAGAAAAGTTTGTTTATTAATTCCCCAAATTCCAAGTTTTATAGAAACTGTTAATTAATGCTTCTGCTTATTAATTATTTTCCTAAAGCAGTCCAGATATAGTTTTCAATATGTCATGGACAGAGGGAGGAACAAACTGCAGCTCAGCATGTTGCCATCATAGTGATGATTCTACTTCTCTCCCACCTACCTGCAATTTTGCTGTGACTCATAATTTTGGCAATTTTGTGTTTGTATTCTTTTGGTTCTTGGCTGCAAAAGTAAAGGAAATAATGAAAGTAACTCCTCATGTCTGGCCAAAGATAACCATGTCTGGTTATCTTTCAATCAACAAAAAACTGGTTTGCATTTTACAATTTGTATCTACATAGCATTCCATCCTAACATGATTTTTTCCTCCAGCAAATTATTCCATTTATTGTATACAATGATATATATATATATATATATATATATATATATATATATATATATATATATATATATATATCTTGGCGACGTTTCGACGAAGTCTCATTCGTCATCTTCAGGCTTCAGCTTCGTGCTTCTGGGAGCAATGTGTGATTGCAACTGTTTCTTCCTTTTAACTGCTAGTGGGGGTTTGAACTGATTGGGTGGGAGCTTGGCTATGCTCTGATTGGATGGGGGGGGATTGTGCTCTGATTGGATGGGGTGTGTGTCCTGTTTGGGTGAGGGCTTGGTTGTGCTCAGATTAATCTGAGTTGCAGGGGGATTTGAACTGGTGAGCTGCATTGCTGTTGTTTGGATTCGTGGTCGTGGTCGTGCTATATCATCATAGTGGGTGTCAGTCTGCTACATGTATGGATTGGAGGGGTTTGAAATGGCTAATGTTGCAGCTGCGGTCTGGCTTCTGGTCCTTGGTCGTGCTTCCTGATGAGTGTGGGTTTGGGTCTGCTTTCTGGGTGGATGTGTGGTGGTGACATCCTGTGTGGACCTCGTGAGTGTGGGTCTGGTGTCATTCCTCCTGTTAGGGACTCGTTTGCCAATAAGGGCGGGTTTCCAAATGGCTGGTAGGTTGGAGGTATCATCTCGTTTGTTCATGCTGTGTGGGCGTTTTTCTATCTCGATGGCTTCTCTGATTATTCTGTTGTTAAAGTGTTCAGTTTTGGCGATAGTTCTGATATTTTTAAAGTCAATATCATGTCCTGTGGCTTTAAGGTGTTGGACCAGGGAAGAAGTTGGTTCCTCTTTTAGTCTACAAATTTTTGGAAAATTATTGACTCTGAGATAAAACGTGTTAATTTTACATATTTTGATTAGATGAATTAGAAAATAGGTGATAAAGGTCCTGATTGGCTAAAGTTTTCAAGATATTTCACAATAAAGATTTATACACAGGTGAGTATATTTGCAGGAGGGAGGTGTCTAATGATCATGATGCCTTGTAACTTCTCGACAAGGTATGGTAGAATAATGAAAATGGTACCACTTGGAAGTGTATAAGTTTAACTTCATATTGAGAACAGCAAGGCAGATGAGTACGAAAAACATGTGGAAAATGCTTAGATCATATAAAGCACAGTGCAAACATGTCACTGAAAACTTATTTATTTATTTATTTATTTTTCACATTTGTATACCGCCCTATCTCCCTAGGGACTCAGAACAATTCACAGGCAAATAAAAAAGGTACATATAAATACAAAATAAAATATCCATTAAAAAATTTATTTCATATAGCCAAATAATTAAAAAGAATAGTATATATAATAAAACCCCATTAAAATCTAAATTTAAAATCTAGTCCAGTCCTGCGCAGATGAATAGATGTGTTTTAAGCTCGCGGTGGAAGGTTCGGAGGTCCGGAAGTTGACGAAGTCCTGGGGGGAGTTCGTTCCAGAGGGTGGGAGCCCCCACAGAGAAGGCCCTTCCCCTGGGTGTCGCCAAATGGCACTGCCTGGCTGATGGCACCCTGAGGAGTCCCTCTCTGTGAGAGCACACGGGTCGGTGAGAGGTTTACTTCTTACACTCGCATTTAGACTACTTCCCTGAACTATGGGGCAGTGAGTGATGAACATAGGGAGAGATTCCACCAGGATATTGCAGGCATGGAGAAAAGATACCAAAGGAAATGGAGTCCATCCATGCTTGCCAATTACTGCTGGAATCTCCCCAGGGATTATTTTACTGCAGTCCACAAGAGAAAAGCCAAAAAGCCCAGTTTAGATACCAAATAAAAGTGGAACGTTATTTAATCTGAGCCTGTCAGTTTTTCATTCAAAAAGCATGAAAACGTTACATGAACAATCAATAAATGAATGGAAAGTTACGTTTTTATCAATAAAAAGTTCAATTTATAATGATTGGTTTGGCACCATTCTCATTTCTCTATCACGTTTTGCAGAACAGTTATGGAGCATAATCGCTCATCCCCCTCGTAATTTTGAATTATTTTGATGCAGTTTTGACCTGAAGCTGTATCTTGGAAACTGGAGCCGATTAATACTCAGGCTTCAATTTTCCTTTATTAGTAACACAGTTCTGGTAAAATTAAACTACTTTAATTTCTGAGGCTTCTTCCTTGTAGACCGGTAAAATCTGAATAGGGTTGATCTGTGTGATCTCTCAAATGGTGACACATCTTATCAACAGACATCTTCCTGTGTTGAAATAAATTGTACAGATGTCAGGGCAAACCACCAGGTAATAAGATTGGCAGCGTGAAAGCTTCTGTTTGCTAATATGGCTTCCCAAAGCTGACAAAGATTGTGTCATCCCTCAAGAAAAATAGATTTTGGGGAATGTACTTCTAACATATTGAATAAAACATTCATTAGCTTAGGTTGGGTTTTTTTGTCTTTCAACAATTTATTATTAAAATATGGCTTTGTGATCGGTTTATTCCTAAATGAATTCTCTGCTTGATGAAAAAGAAATAACAATTTCTTTCGTTCTGACAGTAAATCTAATTTCTTTGAATTCCATTTTCGCATGAGCATGTTCACATTCTCATACACAAGCTTAGGGGTGTAATTTTTTTAAAAAACAAAACTAAATTTATGTACTTTGCAATAGCAGAAAACCAAAACCATGGTCTGTGCAGTAGAACCCCCATCTGTACATTTTTTAAATAAAACAATTTGTTAAAAGTAAGTACTGTGAGTGCGCTTCTGTGCATGCCTGCCCGATTGTCATGCATAAAAATCACACGTTGCATGTAGTCCTTGATTTACAACATTCATTTAAGAATGTGTTGTGTTCCCGTTGGAGCCTGAATCTGTGGAGGAAGATGAGCCAGAGCTGGAGCTGATGAAGATCAAGGTGGTGGCTTTGTTGGCTTTGGAGGAATGTGAAGAAGAACAGGCCGAGTCAGCCCAGGGCCCTTCAGGATTGGGATGGTTTTTTAGCAGGAAGGAACGGGGGCAAGATGACCAAGAGAGGGTAAGCACTGGACATGAGGAGTGACAGAGCTCAGGGGATGAGCAATGACCATTCCCTCCTGATCCCCAAGCACAGAGAGTGGAGAGAAGATGGGAACAGCACAGGGTGACCCAATGACTCAGGAGGAGAGCACCACACCCCTGTTCACAAGGTACACCTGGGGACTGAGATTTAAGGAGACACTGTGTGGAGGGACATTTGTCAGGAAAAACACAATTGGTACAGTTTGGTGTGCTGGTACTGCTTGCTTCTTCCTTACTCGTGGACTCACTGCCTTCTTCCTGACTTCATGGACTTAGTACCTTGTTCTTGACTTTGTGGTGTGTGGATTCAGTGTTTGTTCCTTGGTTCGTGGACTCTTTCCTCTGTTCCTTTGTTTTACTGGACAGAGGCTGCCGTGTGTGTGTGTGTGTGTGTGTATGTGTGTGTATGCATGCTTTGCTCTGGGACTTGCCAAGAACGTGGGAGTGTTTGAGGGGATTAAAAGGGAGTTTGAACTCTCAGCTGGCTGGGTGACCTTCGTGCCTTGTCCTGGGTCATCACACTATGATTCAAAGTTATGATGGCCTCAAGAATTAAAATGACTTACAATCTCACTTGCATTTATGACCATCATACTATCCTCATGGTTACAGTTCAGACACAGCTAGTGCACATTTACAACCATTTGTAATGTCCTGCGGTCATGAGATCACGATTCAAGATATTTTTACGGATTTTGCTGATTTCAATTTAAAAGAAAATGGCAAAAACATCCATCGAGGAAACTGAATTTGATAAATCAGTATGTGACTCGCTTAACAAGCTCAGTGATTTTCTTAACAATGTCATTAAAAACAATAGTAAAATGAGGTCCAACTTTACTTACAACTGTAATGACCGCTCCCAGTTGAGCTGACCTGTACAAGCAAACACATTTTAGCCAGTTACTGGATTTAAGAAATGAATTACTTTGTTACAAATATGTCTCTCTCGCGGACAAAATAACATTATGTGAACTATTTCAGAAGAGAAATAGGCAAACAGGGAACAGGCATAGTGTCAAGGAAATGAAATGTTAACAATCAAAGTATTCAGCAAATAGTTTTCTTCCTTCAATCCAGAAAAGTATCATCTTAAGGGGAGGAGGATAGACTGCCAATAGTACAATTTGTCACACATATCAACAATGACACCACTTAGAGGAATATTCAAGCCCCAAATACATTGCATGAAAACCAAATCAAAGCGATTGCTTTTTAAGATCTATTGACACAAACAGAAATCTTATATATTGCATGCTGCACTGGATAAACAGGAAATTGAATCCTATCTTACAGCTGCATAAAGCTGGCCAAAAACAGCATCAGACCCACAATAAATTATATGTTATGGGAGAGGGAACCCTTTCCATGGAATAAATAAAAATGAGATACTTCGACAGGCTCTCAGTTTATAGGAAATGTATGGTAAGAGGTAAGCAGTATGGAATCTAAATCAATAGAACAGAATTAAAGTTATCTCCAACTGTTGCCTACAGACAATCTGAAATAAATATGGGGGTACTTGTGTGGACAAATGATTTAAGTCTGCAGAAGTCCTCTTTTATTTATGTGACTGATAACTAATAAATATTATTAATTACCAGGGAGGTACCCCCAAGGTAGTTATGAAACACTACTAAAATGTAATGTTTTGGAAAATATTTGTAAGGAATGGAAATAATTCCTTATGTCCTAAAGCAGGGGTAGTCAACCTTTTTGTACCTACTGCCCACTTTTGTATCTCTGTTAGTAGTAAAATTTTCTAACCGCCTACCAATTCCACAGTAATGCGCCGTGTATCGTCGTTTGCACATGCCTCTCGAGCATCATGGATTGAGTTTGTGGCGGGGGCGCCGGCTATCAGCTCTGCTTGTCTGTTACAGCTGCGTGGTGTGGGGGAAGATGCGTGAGCTATTCTGGGACAAGGCTCTTTTGTTTGCGGTCGCACTATACCGCCATTTAGTTTCACTTATGTAACTTGAACTAAACTTATGCGCGGGCGATACAAATAGTATATTTTCAGAAATTTAAATTGTCACGGGGAATTTTATGAAAACCTAATGAAAATGTTTTTAAATAATGCTATGACATTTTTTTAAAAAGTCAATTAAATAAAAAAAAAGGAAAGTGCTTCAGTATTGGACAAAATCCCTACTGCCTACCATGAAAACTGGAACGCCCACTACTGGGCGGTAGGGACGAGGTTGACTACCACTGTCCTAAAGGATATTAATTCAATTATTTCTCTCTCCCTCCCTCTCTGTCCCACGGCCTTCTCTTTCTCCCCCCTCTCCCCCTTCCTATCTCCTTCTCCCTCTGTGTGTGTCCCTGTCTTTCTCAGTAATGCAGACATGGTATTCCATTGCTGCCTTCTGAGATTTTTTTCCCAATCTAACTTACACTCCTGGCCTTTTCTGCAGGTTTCCCACCCAGGTTTTGATAAGCCTGACCTAGATTAGCTTCTAAGCCCAGACCAAGTCAGACAGATATCAACATCTCTTAACATTTCCACTGCAAGGCATATAATGGGTAGAAAAAACATTCAGGAGTTGCACCCATAGTGATGAACCGAGGTCAAAGGAGATAAACATTTTCAATAATGCAAGATTGCATGGTTCTTTTTTCCCCCTCTTTGTGTCTTTTTGTGTCTTTCCTCATATTTTTAGACTTCCTGCACAAGAACACATTCATATTCTGTACATCATGAAAAAGAAAATAATTCCCAGAAGGTGGTAGAATGGCTATTATTATTTAAGATAAGGCTTCCAGGAACTACAAATCCAAATAGCTGGATAGAAGAGACAATTTATCAAGCTGGACTTAAAGGACCAGATGAGTTTGTTTGTTTGTTTATTGAATTTATATTGCTGCTTATTCGCTCATGGCAACTCAGAGTGGCTTACAGAATATAAAACCACAGTTAAAACAATAAAAACCAACAAAAAGAATCCAATAAATTAATATAGTACAATATAACAAAATCACCCCCTACCTCCCACCCCCTGCCCCAGTGACAGCAGATCACAAGAGCTATTTAATGGGCTCCACCCTGCTCTGGGTTCTCCAGGCCCACTGGCAGAACTAGGTCTTCAGCAACTTCCAGAAGACTGTTAGAGTGGAGGCCATTCTAATCTCTGGGGGAATGATGTTCCAGAGAGAGGGAGCCACCACAGAGAAGGTCTCACCAGGTGTATCTTCCTCAGGGATGGGGCCTGCAATACTCCTTGCCTTCCTGCTCTGATGGATCAGATAGATGTGACTGGCAAGAGATGGCCCCTCAGATAACCTGATCCCAAGCCATAGAGATTTGCTGTTTTAATTCCAGCATCCATGGTACACATTGGTTTCCCTACCTGAGTTATATCTTACCATATCATAACAGTGATATCACAGGCTGGTGGCAGATTTCCCCAGATTTATGGTGCTTGAGGACTTCAATCTGCCTTCTCTGGGTCTGGGAATTTAGGTCACAACCATGGACCCTATCCAGGTTAAGGATGTTCTCCAACCCAGTGTGGAGATCACATACCAACTTTAGTTTTTTGCAATCTAATATGATCTCTTCTAATAGCCCACTTACCAAATTGTCCTAGCTCCTTAACATCTGACATGGATCTTGGTAATCTGGGTGATGTCTGAACCAGCACAACTCTCTTGGCTTATGTCACTCTCATATTTGA
This sequence comes from Ahaetulla prasina, assembly GCF_028640845.1. NCBI lineage: Eukaryota > Metazoa > Chordata > Lepidosauria > Squamata > Colubridae > Ahaetulla > Ahaetulla prasina. The sequence goes on along the minus strand of NC_080543.1, from coordinate 115,030,740 downwards.
GGAAGGCAGGTGAAATGTTAAGGGGTCTTTGCCCAAGAATTAAGATAGATACCATCTGGAACTGGAATCCTGGTCTTACACATTAAAGATGGTGTTCTAACCACTATGCTATCCAGCTGCTATCTGGAGAAATACCAGGGCCTGAAGGAGCAACTGGAGAAGATGTGAAAAGTAAAGGCCCCGAGTGTTTTAATTCCATTCCTGGGAGAATGGCTCCAATAGATCACAGGAACAACAACAGAGCTTTCTGTCCAGAAGAGTACAGTGCTAGGAACAGCTAAGATCCTGCGCAGAAACCTTCAAACTGTCAGACCTCTGGTAGAGGGCTAGAGATGGTGGAAGATAGATACCACTAGGGTGAGAATGGAATTGTGTTTGTGTGCACAAATTTTACTGAATTTTTTACATAATTAAAACAATCAGGGGTGAAATGCTCCCGGTTCGGACCGGATCAGGTGATCTGGTAGCGATGGGGGTGTATAGTTCGAAGAACTGGTAGCAAAAATCCATGCCCACCCAATTGCCCACCCAATTGCCCAGTCCCCACTTGCCTACTTGACAGCTGCCTGCTTCTTTTGGACTCTCTTGCTGCCTTGCTTTGCTTTGGCTGCTGCAATCAATTGCATCAGCTAGCAACTCAATCTGCCTGCCTGCAATCCATCTCATCGGTGAGCAACTCAATCTGCCTGCCTTGTCCCTTGAATTGGATAAGTAACTGCGGGGGAGGGAGGAGCTTTAAAAAAATAGTTAATTGGGTTTTTTTTAAGGAGATTTTTTTTTAAACTTTAAATTGCTATGTCTAAATTTAAAAGGAAGAGTTAAATTTAACTGCTTTTATCTAAAAATATAAATAAAATAAAATAGTAAAATAAAATATTTGTGCAGCTTTCTGAGATTTGGTGTGTTTCTGTAGTGTTTCACTTTAACTACACAAACACACAAAATCTCACAAAGCTGTATGTGGCATTTTGTATGTGTGTGTGAGTCAGTTGTGCTGTGTTGTGGTGTGTGTGTGTGTGTGTGTAAAATGTGAAAGTTGGTTTTTGAGCTTTTTGTGGCTGTGTGAGATTCCTGCTTGTTGCAGGGGCCATTTTGGGTGAAGTGCAGCTGCTTTTACATTGTGTGTGAGTCAGTTGTGTTGTGTTGTGTTGTATGTGTGTGAAGTGTGAAATTTGGTTTTTGGTACTTCTTATTGTTTTGTGTACTTTGTTTATTATTTTTATTATTTATTGTTATTGGCCATGCCCATCCAATCATCTGGCCACCAAGCCACACCCACCAATTAAGCCACGCCCACAGACCGGTAGGGAAAATTTTTGGATTCCCCCCCTGGAGTAAATGTATAACAGAAAAGCAAGCAGAAGCGGAGGGGGAGGGGGAGGGAGATGAGGAGGAGGGGAGGTGGATGAGGGGAGTAGTAGTAGTTTCTAAACTGTTTTTACAGTAGTTACAGACTCCTCCTCTTCTCCTCCTATCATTTCTCCTCTTTTAGAACTACAGTACAGTATACAAGTCCCTTCCTCCCATATTAAACCCTTTTTAATCAGCACACTTGGGAATCACCAGTTCATTTTTATCCATTTTCAGCCAACAGTCCATAAAAGATTTGTAGTCTTTTATACAAATTCTTATTGTTTTGTCTTAATCCAAACAGGTCAATTTTCCATCTCTGCCAGTTCTGCCAGCTTTAGAATGCACTCCTCCGTTGTGGGTACTTCTGCATTTTTTCCAGCTGCGCTCTATGAGTTTAGAAGCTGTTGGTATTTACCAAGTAAATTTGGACTGGTTAATGTTGCTGGAATGAAACCAATCCATGAAAGTGTCATCAGATTTCCGTCTTAGAATTCTTAATTGCTAAACTGTTTCCTTGGGACTTAATTTAGTTTGTTGTAGATTTTTCTATCTCTCTTTGGTTGCTACTTTGGATGCTGTCTATCCAGTGAGGCTGCTTGTATGTATATGAAATTTATATTGAATGTATAACGTTGAGATCAACCTGGCAGATTTATTATAAAGTTAAACTAGATAAGCACTACCATTCATGAAGCTAGGACACTTACTTTACAAAGTTCAAGATGTATACAGTTGCAAATGCTGACAACTTCTGAGAGATGCACCTTCCAAAAAATGCACTTTACACATTAGCTCCCTTGAAAGCTTCTTTTCTTCAGACCTTAATTCATGGAGGACAAATTTCCTTTCACTCAGCTCTAAGTGAATAATCTGTAGATGGAACAGATAGATGTAGTCTTTACCACTGCCCTGTTAAACCTACCGCTGCGTTTCAGTTTATTATTAATGCCAAAACTGGAGATTTTGTTCCAGACCAATAACTATGGATAACACAACCTTCAAAAATATACTTTATATTTGTGCAAAAAGGCCATCTGTCTTCTTAGGCATGTGTAACACACCCACACACCCAAACATAGACACTTCCCAAAAAATCCTTCTTTGAACAGAAGTACTCATCAAGGTACAGTGAAGAAGGAGAAGGAGGAGAAGGAGAAGGAGAGGGAGAGGGAGAAGGAGAAGGAGAAGCAGAAGGAGAGGGAGAGGGAGAGGGAGAAGGACAAGGAGGAGGAGGAGAAAGAAGATGAGAAGAGAAGGAGAAGGAGAAGATGGGGGAGGGGAAGGAGAAAGGGACAAAGAGGACAAAGAAAAAGATGCAAGAATGCCTTACCATGAATAGTGTAACAACATCTGAATACCAGGCAGAGAAACACAAATCAACATATCATAGAGTTAAGGATAAGGGCTGCCTGTTGTTTTGGAAGTTTGGAATGGGCGGTATATTTTTTTCTCCAAATTGAATAATTTTGTGGATGATTATATTTAAAACTGTTTACATTATGCCACATGAGAAAGATATTATGACAAGTCTTTGGAGACACTGATCCAAAGAAGAGTCCCTCTGAGTATGATGTAACGATGAAGCATTCTGATGGAGCCTTTTTCCTATGGGATTCTGCCAAGAAATTACAGAAAGAAAAACTGCCTTGATCCTGACATCAGCCAAACCACATCTTGAGTTGGTAGGAGAATCTCATGTGTAATAAAACAAAAGTCAGCCACCACACTTCCGAAAGAGAATTCAGATCCAAACATTCTTCATTTTTTTGCCAATGTTTTCCCCCCTGTGTCCCATGAAATGGTTCTACAAAAGGATTAGGGTTTACATCTCACTCAAATCTCTGGTACTTTTTTTGGAATATAATTTAGATTTTGATTAAGGTGCTTTGTTAAAGGTGTTGGCAATTATCCCACCAACCAACAAGGAAATAATCAGCTTATATCTAAAGCATAATTATAATCAAAAGGAATTCACTGCGTAAACAGACAAAGGCTTCTGAAAATTAAACAAAAAAGGTTAATTACAAATAACCATACAAATCAGACAATAAAAAGAACTGAATGAACAACGCACTTTGTAGTGAAGCTTAAGGTGATTAAAATAAAACTGATAATTGGGAACATTGATTTTCTTAACTCCACAATATAAAAGGTCTACTGCTTTATGACACCATTAAGATGTTCTATATCAACATCATACAAGTCAATTTCTTTGTAATGTAATGTAATGTCTTTTCTTTTTCTTCTGCTTACACTCCCATTAGTCTCCAAACCTGTTTTAAAAGTCTGCTCCTCTCATGTTTTTCAATCATAGAAAGAATGTCGACTTAAGTGTATGGTGAACAATCTTCTCATTTGCTTGCATTTTCAAGTTACTTCTTGTTGATTGGAGCTAATTATTTCATTGTTTGATTAATTCACAATGGTCCCTTTTTAATCACTTCACTTGTTTTATTTTAATACGCCTAACACATTTTGTTGTTGTTGTTGTTGTTGTTGTTGTGTCTTTTGAGTCCATCTTGACCCCTCATGACTAGATGGATGACATGCAATCTTCTAGGCAACATTTTGAGAAGTAGGTTTCATACTGCCTTTTTCCTAGGGCTGAGAGACAGTGAATGGCCCAAAGTCACACAGCTGGCTGCTGTGCCTAAGGCAGGACTTGAACTGCCATTGGTGACAATGGACAGAAATAAGGAACATCCTAACAGGAGTACATGATGCTTGATTTCTGCAAAGCTACCAAAGCAACATGATTCATTGTTTTTCCAGAGAAAAACCTTTGATAAGAAAGCATTTTAGTCATATTTTATGAATTTCTGAAATTATTTTAGAGAGTATTTGTCTTATGAACCCTACAGATTCCTTGACTAAATTACTATAAAGGAGACATCTTCTAAATTCCTTCCAGATGGTCATCTTCTTCGAGCAATGTAAGTTTGCACTCTAGGTAAGTTCTAGGTGTTAAAAAGATGAGAGACAGTGACTGGCCAAGCCAGCTTTTAAGCCTCAAGCAGACATTAGAACTCATATTCTCTAGGTTTCTAACCTGGTGCCTTAGCTGCTAGACTACACTGGCTGTCTATTTGGTAAGAAATGGGTAAGCATTTTTCTAAAATAAAAATGATGTGCTAAATTCCAAGTCAGTGCAGGAATTAAAGCTAGGAAAGGATTATCCTATACAGCTCTTTTATGATGGTGGAATTAGCACAATGGGACAGGTTGCCTTCTGCTACCACAATCTTGCCAATTGCTTCAAGTGATACAGTTAAATACCCCCCAAATTCTTCTGTTTTAAAAAAGTTTTGTTCGAGAGCATCCACTTCCAAGTAACGAACAGGAAGAACTTTCAAAATGAGAACTTACCTAAACATATAGCAAAACTACATATTTAATTACATAAATTCCGTTTTTGAACGCTCAGCGGAAGTAAGCAAAAATTTGTTAAAGCCTGGGTCCAAAAAATGTCAAATTTTAAGAGAAGTGAAAGATGCTTCGTGGTGCTTGGCAAGCAGGCACATTGGTTAAAGTCATTAAGCAAAACTATAGTTTTGGCTCAGATATTCATCTTGCTCCAACAGAACTAGCCTGCCTCATTCATGTCAGAAGAAGAGGACTGCTACACATCCCACTTGCTAAGGAATTGAGGCTATGGCCCCACTCTGTGGAACATTCTGCTTTCAGAGGTGAGAACTGCTCCCATCTTATTAAAACTTGGATTTGCTGATTAGTTTGGTGCTCCGAGGGGGATGCTCACTGCTGGAATTGGTTGACATCGTGAGAAGATCTCATTCCCATGCCATCCTTCTCTTAGTCCTGATTTTTTGAATAGTTTTAAAATTTTAATTTGCTTAGTTTTAATATTTTATTTATTTGGCTATTTGTGATCTGTTAGCTGCCCAGAGGATCTTATATGGGATATGAATGGCATGAAAAATAAACAAACAAACAAGCAAACAAACAAATATAAGTAGATCATAGGAAAAAGATAAACCTTTCATACATTTAATTTTCAGATTTTATATCCCTCCTGTGTTATCAGACATCATAAACTCCAGGAATCAAAGATAATAGCTTTGCTTCATATATTCTGAATCTTGTATATAAAACCTTTGCTAGAAAAATATATTAAATGTTAGAATCTGAGTCTATAATGTCTGGTTGTGTGTGAGAGAGTGGGGGAGGTATTTCTTTCATCCTTTTTTTTTTAAAAAAACCAGTTTTTATTAGTTTATAATATAGCATACAAAGAAAATACAAAAATAAACAGTAGGAAAAATAGGGAAGGGAAAAGGGAAGGGAAAAGTGAGGGAAAGAAAAGGGGAAAGAGAAAAAAAAGCATTGACTTCTGGCTCCTTTTTTCTTTCTTTCTTTTTGGTACAGTAGAATGAAGCATTAACATAAAACCACAAATTTTTACTATTACATAATATTATAGACTAGCCATTTCTTTAACAACAAATTTATTTAATTGGTAAAACTCAAGAATCAAAGTTTTATTTTTTTCCACCTCAAGCACAAAGTCCAGAAGTGGTTTCCAAGTAGAAATAAAAGTATTTGTATTTTTTCTTTGATCAAAACAGTCAATTTAGCCATTTCTGCTAACTCCCATCAATCTTTGAAGCCTTTCATCCATTGTGGGGATCGAGGTTTCATCCTGAATAAACTGGATAAAGAATACTGGTTTATTTTCAATCTTTTATCACTGTCTATCTGAGGTAGACTGCTTGGCTCCATTACATCTATAGACCTAATTAATTATGCTGGTTATATTTAGTCCTACTGTTAAATAGATGGGATATTTTATGTTTAATATGTTTGAACTTAACTCTCCTTAGCAGGACAGGTCTGAATGGTATTATTTTGCCTAAATATAATTCATATAATCTGATTATCTGTTTAGTGGAGGTTAACCAGCCTGACAGCAACCTCATGACAATCATGTTAACTTTGAAACTTGCCAGAATGCTTTTTAATCTGATTTCTCAGCAACAAGAAAGTCAGTTAAAGAGATTTCCTTTTCTCCCCCATGAATTTTCTCTTCCTTTGTATTACAAAGCAGTCTTCTGTTTACCCACTTATTTTCAGGTGATGGCACAGTTATTGCTGAGATCTCTTCCTAAAACTAATTCAGATGGAGCCCTTGCTCATGACGTTGTAAATCTCACTGCCACCATCTTCTCTTGAGAACCTGACTTGGTACACGGTTGTGTGAGGGAGATAAAGTTCCCATACCCTATTCACTTTCTAGCAATGCCCAAGGAAACATGTGCCACTTCTTAGCCATTGTTTGTTTGTTTGTTTGTCAACAAATAGAAGTAAACAAGTAACAGAGTAGACACAGACATGGACACATAATTTTTTTTGGCACAAATAAAAGGATATAAATACACAAAACATAGCCATAAACACATAGAATGATTACATATAATTGGGAATAGTAGGACAGGGATGGTAGGCACGCTGCTGCGCTTATGCACGCCCCCTGATTGTCAATTACATTTTGATATTTGGACTTAAAGATTGCACAGGCTTGTTTATTTGTTTACTTATCTATTTCTTTGCCATATTTATGTAATTGTCCATCTCAAAAAATGTGACTCTGATAATCAAACCATCAACCATAAAAGCAATTAAAATAATAAAAAAATATTGTTAAAGGCTATCAGAGAGCATCAGATATTAATAACAATGGAGCCACCTCATTGGATCACCATTCCCTTGTGATGTCCTCAGTCCTGGTTGACACAACAGGGTTTTGAGGGACTTCTAGAAGGTCAACAGAGATGAAGCCAATGTCACTTTGAGGGGGGGGAGGGGGAGGGAGAGATGTTGTTCCACAGGATGGTTGCAGGGTAAATCCTGAGCAGAAAAAGACATGGCTCCTGGGTTTTGCCAATGTAACTCCTTAGCCAGTGGTGGGATTCAGCCAGTTCGCACCACTTCGGGAGAACCGGTTCTTAACTTTTTGAGCAGTTTGGCAACTGGCTGTTGGAAGAAATAATTAGGGCAGAGAACCGGTTGTTAAATTACTTGAATCCCATCACTGTCTTTAGCAGATTAAGATCTGCTTAGAATCAGGGGTGTCAAACTGGCGGCCCATGGGCTGGATGTATCCCAGCTTTGCAAACAGAAAAAACATCATGGTATGTCATGTGACGGCAATGTGACATGGCAATTTGACATCTATGGCTTAGATCAGGGGTCTCCGACCTTGGTCCCTTTAAGACTTGTGAACTTCAACTCCCAGAGTTCCTCAGCCAGCTTTGCTGGCTGAGGGACTTTGGGAGTTGAAGTCCACAAGTCTTAAAGGGACCAAGGTCGGAGACCCCTGGTTTAGATAATGCTAAGATTTCATTGGAATTGGTGCAGTGCCCAGCTCTATTTCACAGAACCATTGGTATTCCAAAATACTTTATTGTGCTTGAATATAAATTCTGCACACAGCTTTGCTACATGATAGTACCTTTATTATGGTAAGGTGCAGCCTACAAAGACTATCTCAAGTCATCCAAGATTTGGAAGTACCCCAGCAGTAACAATGCCAGATGTGTGGGCAAATGAATAAACTGGGTTTATTACACTGGACTCAGGCACACAAATGAGCTCCAGAAAGCACAGCATGGAACAGATGCAATCTGGAATTAAAGTCAGCACTGGGATCATCCGCCTTCCAATGCAGTTATATAGGCAAGCCATGCCCTCCGCCGGCATAGGACATTGCCTGGAAATTGCTCGCCTGGCTCCATGTGGCCACACAGCTGATCGTTGGGCATCCTGGTTGCACAGCTGAGCATTGAGCATCCTGATTTTGTTCTGCTGGCCGCTGCCAGGCACACAGCTGTTTGGCGTTCCAACCGGGCTTCTCCGGAGCATGACTAGCATCATGGACGTTCCCCGCCCCATGAGACATTCCCCTCCCCCCTGGTAAGAGAAACCCTGAGGTTTGACAGGTGTCTACCCTCTCATCAGGGCCACACCTGGAAGATAGTAAACACAGGTAATATCCGGCCCCTCATAGGCCCCCCGTGTTTGACAGACTGTTCTCTGATTTGTTTTTTAAACACAGAGACACATAAAGCAGGGATGTTTTTTACTTCCCACTTATGTTTAACTAGTCCATAAATTCATTGATAATATTTGAATAATAGATGTGTCCATCCCATCATCATCCCACCTCTAATATATTTAGAAGACTAGGAGCAATATCATTGTTAATGAACCTGTTGGATCAAAAACTCTTTGGATTTTAGCTTATCATTTAACTAAGATCATTTGGGTATTAACTTTAGCAGCTCCAAAGTTATTGTGTTTTGCTGAAAGCAGTTTTGGAAAGTTAAATTGAACATGTTGCAGAGCTGTAAATATTTAGACATTGTTTTTTAGGCTCCAAACTCCTGAAAAATTCAACCTGAATTTACTACAGTTAAGGCCCAAATAAATGTAATAGACACAGTATATGCTTTTTTTTTCATTATAGTTTATTTGTTTTACTATTTATTTATTAAATTTTTATGCGGCCCATCTCCCTTACAAGATAATTATGGGCACCTTAGGGTATCATTTACTTACAATCATTAAAATATTTCAGATTTAACAGTTTGGCCCATTAAATATTCTATGGCTCGCAAATGGAACTATACTTCCATTTTGTACAATTGGAAAGACTACACTGTAAAACCCTTCTAATTGTCCTTTCTAAGGCTATAAGTGCTCCCACTGCAAGTGGAAACATATTTAATTAAAGTTGAGGTCATTCTTTTAAAGCAGGACTGGCCTCTCATGCCCTCCTTGACACAACTGCTTAAACAAGATAGAGAAGAAATAGCCTTGTGTGTTTTTTCTCCTAATTTTCTAATCTCCCAAGGATATGGGAGCTAAACAGATTCTTAATGATTGAACTGTCTTTTAGATCTGAGTTTATTATCAGATCAACTTTCTGGGTGAGGTTTCAAATCTGAATGACCTTGAATAAATAAATAAATATAATATCTATCTATCTATCTATCTATCTATCTATCTATCTATCTATCTATCTATCTATCTATCTATCTATCTATCTATCACTCACTTTAGCTCCTTTAAGTTCTCTCCTGAATGAGTTGCTAAAGGGAACCTGTTTTAACGTTTTCCAGAATGACTTTGCCTACATGGAGCAAGGGAATTTAAACAAACTCATTTCTTCTTGCACTGTTTATCCTATAATGACACTGGCTGTATTTTTATTGTCCGTATTAGAATAAATCGACCAGGCATGTATGAATTTTATACACATTTTCGGGCAGACTTGAAGTCTTTATTTATTCATTATTGGTGCTGTGGTGGCTCAGCAGTTAAAATTCTGAGCTTGTCAGCTGGAAAGCTGGCAGCCCAGGTTCAAGACCCAAGCGCCATTGATGGAGAGAGCTCCCGTCGTCGCTCCAGCTCTGACAACTTAACAGTTTGAAAGTATGCAAATGCGAGTAGATAAATAGGTACATCACATCAGTGGAAAGGTAATAGCACTCCATGACATCATGCTGGCCTCATGATCACAGAAATGACTTTGAACAGCTCTGACTCAATGGCCTTGAAATGGAGATGAACACTGTTCTGACCTAGGCTTCCTGAGATAGTAAAAAAGACATGATTAGTCCCCAAAAAACCTCTTTTTATTTCAACGGTTATGAATTATTGTTCATTCACAGCCTGTAATAAGTCACAAAGAGTTGGTGAAGAGTCCAACAGAAGTCTGCCACAGTCCTTTGGGATAAGGCTGATAAGCATCCACCTTTATCTCTCTTGACATGCTGCCAAAGACCTAATTGGCAATTAGCTTTGCAAGGCCACATGGAGCACAGAGTCAAAATGGAGCTTCAGAATTTAAACTGACCAGAACGAACAAAGTTGCTTCCTGCAAAAGCTCACATGCCTTTGCTCCTCCTTTATGTCTTACAGGAGGGACCAATCATCTCCAAGCCCTACTCCCAAGTTGTCCCCTTTTATTTTAACTGTTCTTGCCTTCTGGCAGCTCTGTGCATGTGTGCACTGGGAACAGACTCCCCCTGTTCCTCTGCCTTGCTGATGTCTGACTCAGCAAGGCAGAGGCTTTGGAGGCAGCACAGAACTCCCAGATGGTCCTGGCTGCCTCTCTGTCTCTGATGCAGAGCCCTCGTCTGAGCCTTCCACAGACTCCAGGACTGGCCCATGTTCCACCCCAACTGTTGTGACTCCAGCCCCCAAACCTGGCCCCATGCTCAGAAGTGACTTGGAGCCAGGCCTGCTGCCAGAAAGTGACTTGGACAGTGAGGGGGAAGGGCCATCAGGACTTACCTCGGGAGCATTGGCTTCCCTGGCTCAGTTCCAGGAGCCAGAAGCAGGCCAGGTGAAAGAGATAACGAGACCTCCTTCCCCTGACTCTTTCCCCCCACAGGTCACGCCTGCAGACCCAGCTGATGGCAATCAGGCTTGGTTTCGTAGGCAGGAGAGGAGGGAACACCAGAAGCAAGGATGGGGCAGGCCTAGGTAGTGCTGAGTCATGGAGCCACACCCCACAGGATATAAAAGGCAGCCAGAGCTGCTGTGTCTCTTTGTAACAGGCAAATCCACTGATTGACTAGAGCTGAAGTTTGTGACTCACCAGCATCGTGAAAATAACAAGGGCTCTTGGCAGATGTTGGCTCTTTTGCCGCCAGAGCTGATAGTGCCGGCTAATTAAGCCATCATTCAGATGGAGGTGGAGGAGGACAGAACACCAACTTCCTCACTGTCCGACTGCTGCCAGCTCTGCTGGCTGCTGGCGGATGACAACAAACACTGCCACCTATAGTCAGCAATGACTAGTAGGGTAAAATCTGCAGGGATTCCTGTATCTTTTTTTGTGGAGTGGTGCGGTGGTCTAGAGGTGGAGCTCTCACCTCACAATCAGGAGGCTGTGAGTTTGATCCTAGGTAGTGGCAGATACCTCTCTACTGCTCTCTGGGCACACTGAGAATATATCTGCTGAAGAAAACTCTGCATTGGCAACAGGAAGGGCATCTGGCCATTAAAACATTCAGTTGCCCAGACTCCACCCTGCAAGGGATTATGGGGTCATTAAATGGTGATGATGATGATGATTCCTGTATTTCTTTTTATTCATTATTAAATTTATATGCTGCCCATATCAATTTCTGAGGTGACTTACACCCAACTGGACAAAGCTTTATGTTGCCTGCAGAGCTCAGTATAATCATTGTTAAATCATAATTTTTATATACTGTAAATGAAACATGATAGACATGACTAAAGAGAATGTTATTTGATTCTTCATGCTAACTACACCGATCCTGTCCTAATATAGTATGATGTATGTCAGTTGTCATGTATTGATGTTGTTTTGCCTGTATTTTTCAGAAGTATGCTTGTATTTTTATTTAGCTAGTCAAGGTCAGTAATAAAAATTCACTTCATTAAGTTCCAGTGAAATGAATGAGAACAATAACACAAGAGTTTACAGTGATAACAAATTAATTAGAGGACCGAGATGCCAACATATGAGACAATTTCAATTAAAGAGCCTGTGATCATCTACATCTAGTGAGCAAATTCCATCGTCTCTCATTTTTCATGCTTACTAAGCCTATCTCTGAAAAAAGAGAAAGAAGTAGCAGACCTTTTGGTGCCATCCTGATTCAATTCAAAACTCATAAAAGCTTAGCCTTATTTGGGCTAAATAAATTTATAATTTTGGAGCTACTTTGTTTCTCCTCATGTTTTTAAATTTTATTATTCTTCTGCGATTTTCTGCCTTCTCACCATCTACTGATGTCCCTCCTTGTTTCAATCCTTATTACACTACTCATCCTGTATGCACTTCCCTGAGCATATTCACTCAGTGCAGGAAAGAATACAATATTAGAGGAATTGTGTCCTGTAACAAGAACATTATTTCTTTCTAAAGGTTTGTTGCTCTACTTTAGTAGCTTGTAGCTAATGTGGTATCGCAAGATAAGTAGCCTTAGCAATAGCTCTGCTCTTTGGAAAGCACAAATGTATTTTAGAGATGACATAACAGGTCATCAATTGGTCCCCAGACTTTATAGGATGCACATTTGCCTTTTGAGAAGATGGGCATGATGAACACAGTGTTCTCATCTTTATCTATCTTCTGAACTGTAATTTACCAAGGCATGAATAGAATTCATTCATTCATTCATTCAATTTCTATAGCAACCATCTCAATCCAGTTGACCCTCCATTCCAAACCCTATGTCTAATTTACAACATTGACCATCTAACTTTATCCCATATACCTTTCTGGCCTATTCTATGCCTGCTTACTTGAAACTTAAGTCAATTGATCTCACTTTGATAGCACATAAATTCATTTAATAATATGGAAGTAGTCACTCAGGCAATAAGATTATCAATTTTCACATAAAATATATACCATTTCAAGGCCTTCTACAAAGTTGTAGACCACTGGAGAGCTAACCATAGAATAAAATATGAGGCATTTCATATACAGTCCTTGCTTATTTTGTATAAATAAGAGAAAAAATATAACTTTCCTTTATTTGTGTGAATATTACACTGAAATTCTCCTTTGTTTTGAAATAATAAAAAAACCCTATTTCAATACATTTTGTTTAATGATATATGCAGGAAAAAAATTGATATTCAAAACTAAAAAAAATCTCTAATACAAAAATTGATGGTGAAGAATTAAATGAATATTTTAAATTATTTTTCTAAAAAGCCCCAGCAAATTATATGTTTCCTGAGAGAGAATTCTTTAAAGAAAATCACCCCAAGGAACCAGAGGTGAGTTTCAGCAGGTTCTGACCAGTTCTGGAGAACCGGTAGTGGAAATTTTGAGTAGTTCGGAGAACCGGTAGTAAAAATTCTGACTGGCCCCGACCCCATCTATTCTCTGCCTCCCAAGTCCCAGCTGATTGGGAGGAACTGGTGATTTTGCAGTAACCTTCCCCTGGATTGGGGAGGGAATGGAAATTTTACAGTATTCTTCCCCTGCCATGCCCACCAAGCCACACCCACAGAACCGGTAGTAAAAAATTTTGAAACCCACCACTGCAAGGAAAGCCTCTCTTATATGTCTCGCAGATCTTGCAAGTGGAAGGACAGCTCTGTTGAAATTACAAAATAGAATAGTATGTAGTCTTGCAAGTGACATATATTAAAAAAAAGATCTGATAAAGCAGGATTCTTTTTTCTTCTTCTTTTGCATCTCATTTTAAAACAAAACCAACAGTTGCCACTGGACTCAGAAAGTGAATACAGAACTGGTCTGATAGAATGGAAATATTTGTGTAGCTCCAAAAGGAAAATTTGTGTGGATGCATTCTGGATAGAGATAAAGATGATAGATAGATAGATAGATAGATAGATAGATGGATGGATGGATGGATGGATGGATGGATGGATGGATGGATGGATGGATGGATGGATGGATAGATAGACAGACAAACAGACAGACGGACAGACAGACAGACAGATGATAGTCTGTGTGTGTGTGTGAGAGAGAGAGGGTGGGTGGGTGGATGGGAGAGGGATAGACCTTGAGGGCAAACCTTGTTCCCTGCCAGGACTGATGAAGTTGTCTAATTTGGAGAATGAAATATCTGCAAGAAAAAAACAACAACCAAGCTCAGAGAGCAACAAGGACCCCTCATTTCAACCCTGAGCTACAAATATTATTGGAAAAGAACCAGATCTTAATTAAATCTACCTGAAAAATTGTACACAAAGAGAAACCAACAGATTAAACTGATACAGCTGGTTAAATAAACTTATGCATGCCAGTGGTACACATATACTGTAGATCTGAATCTTATAAAGATAAATGTGTGCCTTTAAATTAGTGTTGACCTCTGGAGATCTTAGACAAGTTTCTGCAATTTCCCTGGCGAGACTTTTTAGAAGCAGTTGCCATTTTTTTTAAAAAAAAATTCTTCTGTTGAGGGCTGACTTTCAACAGATTGCAGTGAGGGTACTGCTCTGCTATTCATGAAACCCCGACCTAGAATCAGGTTGTCTACGAATGATTTAGCACCAGATTCCCCGCGAACATGCGCTTTACTGCAGGCAAGAGGCAGCCCCCTTCTGACTGTGACGGACGGCTCTCTGCACTTGGCCGGGCGGCCTGGCTATCCAAGGCATAGAAGCAGTTGCCATTATCTGTGAGAGAATGACTGATCCAGGGTCACCCAGCTGGTTTTGTGCCTAAGTCAGGAATTGAAGCCTGTGTCTTCTGATTAAGACAATCGCCTATTGTCTTAAATACTGTACTAAACTGGCCACTTTGAATCTCATATTACTATTAATAATTCAGGCAAATCATGTCATGCATTTCCCCTCCTACTTCTCATAGACTTTGCTAGGATTCAGGCAACATTCATAAGAAATGTAGTTAGGAAAAGGGAATGGATGCCTCTAACATTCTAATAGAACAAGCTCCTTTTTAGAACATCGTATGTTGAAGACAAACAAGATTATAAATCCTGTTTTTTAAAAAAGAACACACACACATACATCACCTCTTCTACTCTGTAAAGACAGACAGACATATGTTGGCTATAAATAGATGTTTAGATTCTCTCTTTAGGAACAATTATTAGTTTTTCTTCTTTGTGATGAATCCATTTACTACATAATTCCTACATCTACTTGATTAATTCCATGCACTATCACTATCTATAATATCTATATTTATGTATCACATACACACAGTGAATAATGAAATCCACTGGGACAGCAATGCAACATAATTTAAGGTAAATACGTCATGGTTAATACACAATTGGCAGGAAGTAGAATTTCCCTTAGGCATGCCTTGTATTGATCTGGACATAAATGTTTGCAGCTAGTTACACAATTTACATCTGCAGGGAAAAAAACGTTTTTGGAATATTTAGCCACAGTCAAATATAATATGCTGCAGAGAGAGAGAAAGAGAAAGAGAGAGAGAGAGAGAGAGAGAGAGAGAGAAGAGGAGGAGGAGGAGGAGGAGAAGAAGAAGGAGAAGAAGGAGAAGAAGAAGAAGAAGAAGAAGAAGAAGAAGAAGAAGAAGAAGAAGAAGAAGAAAAGGCGTTTAAGTGTTTATTAGATCTCTGTGAATTTTATTAATTTATTTTTTCTTATGGTTAACCGTCAACTGGCCTACTTAAGAAGAAAAAGATCAATGAATTCATCAAATAATGCTTTTGATAGAGGTATGAAAAATGATGGGACAAAAATACAGCCAGCCATTATTAATCACACTTGCATATATTAAAAGTAACCCCCCTCCATATAAAAGAGGATAAGCTCTACAGATGAAGAAGGGACAACAATTTATTTATTTATTTATTTATTTTGTCACAACAATATATGTAAGTATCATACAAAAAGATTATATAGTATATAAACATATATATGAGTAAATATTAGGAGGTATAAGCATATATATATATATATAGGAAGAAGAAAAGAAGAACAATAGGACAGGAACGGTAGGCACGTTTGTGCACTTATGCACGCCCCTTATGGTCCTCTTAGGAATGGGGTGAGGTCAATAGTAGAAAGTTTTTGGTTAAAGCTTTTAGGATTATGGGAAGAGACCACAGAGTCAGGTAAAGTATTCCAAGCACTGATGATTCTGTTACAGAAGTCATATTTTCTGCAATATAGATTAAAGCGGTTAACATTAAGTTTAAATCTATTGGTTGCTCTTGTATTATTGCAATTAAAGCTGAAGTAGTCTTTAACAGGAAGGACATTACAATAGATGATTCTATGAGTTAAATTTAAGTCTTGTCAAAGGCGACGGAGTTCCAAGTTTTCCAAGCCCAGGATTTCAAGTCTGGTGGGATAAGGTATTTTGTTGTTTTCAGAGGAATGGAGAACTCTTCTTGTAAAATATTTCTGGACACGTTCAATTGTATTGATGTCAGAGATGTGGTGAGGGTTCCAAACAGGCAAGCTGTATTCTAATACAATATTAATATTAATTAATATTAATATTAATTAATTAATATTAATATTAATTAATATTAATTCTAATGAGTGTAAGAACTTTGCTGTACATCACTTTCCATGTCTTGAAAGCAACTGTTCGCCAGGCAGTTCCCTCTGCCTGTGGATGTTTGCAGTCCAATTGAGAGTCCAGATAAATCATGTGCCCTGCATAAAAGTAACATCAAATTTTTGAAGATGGGTTGGAACCAAATTCACCTGAATTCAATGATGCCTCAGCAGAACTGATTTTCCTACTTGAAGAACTACAAACCTTGCTGGGGAAAAAAAATGAAATCTCAAGAACACAAATTATCTGTTGTGAAATCTATTGTAGAGACTGAAGTTTAAAGCTGATTTTCTTCTTTGCTTTTCTGAGCCTTTGAAGTTCCAAATTATCATCTCTTAAATAAGGGCAAAATTCTAAAAGGCAGCATTTTTTTTTAAAAAAAAAAATCACTTTCTTTTCCTTTCTTCTAGATCTCTATTTTATTCTTCTGCAGCATGTCCCAGAGGTTACATAGTAGAAGAGGTGATTTAATAAGACTGTCTCGCCAATCTGATTTACTTTATCATTATTTAAAGCAAAGGAAACCACTGCTCGTTAGAGAGAAAGGACAAATTAAGATGCTTTGTTGGAATAATCTAGAAATGGGAGACATTTTGGGGCCAAGAATTATACTTAAAAACAGACAGACTGGAGTTTTTTTGTTTTGTTTTCCTTTTTAATCCCAAGGTTATATTTAAAAACAGTGTCTAGCATAAATCAGGATTTGCATCAACTTAATTGGTTGGTTTCATCCTTCTTTTCTCAAAGTAAGGGGAAATCGTACCATCAATTTTCAACAATTGCAGTCTGAAGGAATTCTAGAAGCTGAAAAATGGATGCGAGGACCTTAAAGGCATCAAATGAAACCGCCTTTCTTGCTATTCTGCACTGTGACAGAACCATCACTGTCGGTCTTTAGACAGTGTCCATAGAAGATCTCAAGTTATGTACAATCCTAGAATGTTATGGAGATCAACTGATACATTGTCCAATTCTTCTGTGTGATGCATACACAAGTAATGACATTTAGCCTGAAGAAAAGTCTCTCTCAGTCACCCATAACGTAAAGGTTCCCCTGAACATGCATGCTAGCTCTGGAACCAGAGCCAGCACTGTCCAAAGACATCTCTATGGTCATGTGGCTGGCATGACTAAACAGCGAAGGCACACGGAGTGTTGTTACCTTCCCACCAAAGGTGGTCCCTATTTTTCTACTTGCATTTTGTACGGGCTTTTGAACTGCTAGGTTGGCAGAAGCTGGGACAAGTAACAGTAGCTCACCCCATTACGCGGCACTAGGGATTCGAACCTCTAAACTCCCAAACTTCCGATTGACAAGCTCAGCGTCTTAGCCACAGAGCCACTGCATCCCCTTAGTCACCCATAGTGCATACTAAAATCTATACATCCATACCAAAGTCACAGTTAATCAGAAGATGGAAAATTAAATTTGCATGAAATATTGTAAGGCCTAGACAAAATATAAAAAAATATCTTTGTCAACAAATCCTTTTTTGGAAAAAAAAATACCACCCCAAAAAATAAAATGTGTTGGGGAAACAGATAGGAAAGAAAAATATGTATCACGTTGCCTGTTTGGTCAGGAAACACATATCTTTTCAACCTGTAATTGAGCAGTGTAACTTAATATCATCATTACAATTAAGAGTTTCATATGCTTTCTCTGATTCAGCAGCTGTATATTTCAGGATCAAAGACTTTGAGATATAGATAGTTTGGGGAAAAATGCTAAATGTTTGTCTGTATAGGGCTTTGGTCCAAATATTGACTATTTTAAAAAAAAGTCGGAGAAAAGCATTCAGAATGCATATGTAAGGTTCGATGGCTTTTTTAAAAAGGATATTTGTTTCCTAACCAACAGTGGAAGTGACATTAACACCATTTCCAATAATTCCCCTTACTTTTTTTTTTTTGTTAGCTGGCTGGCTGGCTGGTTGGTTGGTTTTGAATCCACTGAGTGAAATATTTTGCATCGTTCTGTGGATTGGAATTGATTACCTAAACTAATGCTAAGCTCTCCCTTCATTGATTTGCTCAAGCAGAGGTTCTGCATCCATCTGCTTTGGATTCATGCACTAAGCAAGGCTTGGACTTACTGACCCAAATGGCTCCTTCTGTGATTCTAGGTTGACATTAAAAACCACTTAGATTTCCTTAATCGTTCCAAACCAAGATTTTACTGTTAAAGATCATGCTTTATCTATCAAGGGTGCCCCCTTTGGGCGCATAATCTGCCCTAAAGAATTCAAGTTACAAATGAAAGAAAAACCTTTGCTTGAGAGTCTAAAGAGTCATTGCACTCATTGTTGACTGAATAACAGAATGACAGAGTTGGAAGGGATCCTAGAGGTCCAACCTCCAAAATCCCTTCAAACCCCTTGCTCAGGCAGAAAGCCTTACACCATTTCAGACAAATGGTTGCCAAATCTCTTCTTACCAACTTCCAGTGTTGGAGCATTTACAACTTCTGGAGGCAAGTTGTTCCACTGATTAATTATTCTAACTGTCAAGAAAATTTCTCCTAGGTTGCTTCTCTCCTTAATTAATTTCCATCCATTGCTTCTTGTCCTGCCTTCATGTGCTTTGGAGAATAGCTTGACTCTATCTTTTTTGTGACAACCCCTTAGATATTGAACACTGCTATCATGTCACCCCTAGTCCTTCTTTTCACTAAGCTAGAAATACCCAATTCCAGCAACCATTCTGTATATGTTTTAGCCCCCAGTCCCCAATCATCTTTGTTGCTCTTCTCTGCACTCTTTCTAGAGTCTCAACATCTTTTTTACACTGTGGCAACCAACAGTGAATAGAAAATAGAATAAAATAGAATTTGTTATTGGCCAAGTGTGATTGGACACACAAGGAATTTGTCTTGGTGCATACGCTCTCAGTGTGCATAAAAGAAAAGATACGTTCATCAAGAATTCTAAGGTACAACACTTAATGATAGTCATAGGCTACAAATAAGCAATCAGGAAAAAATCAATATCAATATAAATCGTAAGGATACAAGCAACAACGTTACAGTTGTACAGTAAATGGAAGGAGAAGAGTGATGGGAATGATGACAATATTAATAGTAGTGCAAATTTAGTTAATAGTTTGAGAGTGTAAAGGGAATTATTTGTTTAGCAGAGTGATAGCATTCGGGAAAAAACTGTTCTTGTGTCTAGTTGTTCTGAAGTGCAGTGCTCTATAGTGTCGTTTTGAGGGTAGGAGTTGATACAATTTATGTCCAGGATGTGAGGGGGTCTGTAGATATTTTCACAGCCCTCTTTTTGACTCGTGCAGTATACAGGTCCTCAAAGGAAGGCAGGTTGGTAGCAATTTTTTTTTCTGCAGTTCTAATTATCCTCAGCTAGATGGGCAATTAGGAAAGAACAATTTGTAACCCTGCATGGGTGCTGCATATACATAGGACCTGGATTCAAGAAACAAACTGCAGTTCACAGATCATACATACTTTTATATTGGCAATAACATAGTCATCCTGAGATAACCCAAATCTAAACTTTATATCATAAATAATAATAAGATGAATAACAGAGTTGGAAGGGACTACTCCAACCCTCTGCTCAAGCAGGCAACCCCATAGCATTTCAGACAAGTGGTTGTCCAGTCTATTCTTAAAAGCCTCCAATGATGGAGCACCCATTGCTTCTGAAGGCAAGCTGTTCCACTGGTTAATTGTTCTCAGTGTTAGGAAATTTCTCCTTAGTTCTAGGTTGCTTCTCTCTTTGATTAGTTTCCATCCAGAAACAAAGGAGAAGGTAGTCTTCTCAATTTCTGGAAGATCATGGGAGGCTATCACAGGATATTGTGACATCACTTAAGCTGAAAAAATTGCTGTCCCCCTGCCCCTTGGGCACAAAGGGGGTGAATTTATTTATTCAGAAATAAAACCGGGGTGAAATAAAAAAAATCCCCCTACCAGTTCTGTGGGCGTGGCTAGTTGGGGGAGGTCATGTGACTGGGTGGGCATGGCCAACTCAACATCACTCATATTGAGGGGCTCCTCACCAGCCACTCCTTGTTGCGAATGGCAGGAAAATGGGGAGGAGAATATTCCTGCCTACCATCCTTCCCCCAGTCTGTGCTGAGATTGAGGAATGGATGACAGGCAGGAAAATCCCCTTCCCCATTTTCCTGCCTTTCACAAAAATAGCTCCATTACAGCTGCTCCCCACCCCCTCCCCCTCCCTCCTGAGGACTACCTTAAAGGGGCAGGCTTAAAGGGAGAAAAGTTGGCATTCTCTCTGCTGCATTTAACATAGAATTCTGTGGCAGAGAGAATGCTAACTTTTCTATCTCCGTTCAGAATGGAGCTGCTGGTCCCTTTATGGTTCCCTCCCAGCCCCTTCCCTCCTGGGGTCTATTTTAAAGAAACAGGCTGCAGCAGCTCCGTTCTGAATGGAGGGAGAAAAGTTAGCATTCTCTCTGCTGCATTTAACATTGAATTTTGTAGAATATCGAGTGGCTGGAAGAGGTGAGTAGCGACTGGCTGGGCGTAGGTGGGGCAAAGGAGGGGTAATTACTACCAGTTTGGTGAACTGATGCCCATAATCCCTAGCGGTTCACCCAAACCAGTCCGAACCAGTAGGATATCACCCCTGAATAAAACATTTTGCTTCCAAATGTTGGCCATGAATTTGGATGGTGAATTTCAGCAGCTTTAAACCAATAGGTGTCTTTTGATTCACTGAATATACTGCTTGGGATAGAAACTAAAAGAATAGATATAAATTTCTATTGGGTGTTTACTTCTGGATTTTAGCTAAGACTACTCTTACTACTTTCTTATGGTACAATATTTTTAGCTCCCAGATCTGTTATCAAAGGCAGGAAAGAAAAGTAGATGTATATAATGATAATGCGGAGTTATGTTCAGAATCCTAATATATATTTATATTTAACATACATTAACAGAAACTGAGAACAGAGGAACAAAGCAACATTAAAATTATCAAAGGGATTTTGTGAGAGATCTCAGCCTAGTTCAATCATTATAATTGCATGGAAGTTCTACACAGGAAGAAATCAGTATTTTTATCATGACACAGTCTCCAAAAAGGAAAGTATGTAATGACTCTTTTCTTCTATATGTAAGGGAAAATGCTAACTCAAACCACTGTCCTTTCCTTGAGTGTAAAATTCACACCTGATTGTATGAGCATAGACTCATGTTCCCTGTTCAAGAAGCAGGTGGCTACCAAGGCCAGGAGGGCCTTTGTATAACTTTACGTTATGGGTCAGTTGTGCCTGTTCCTAGACTAGAAGGGTCTGCTTATGACATTCACACTTTGGTCAACTCCTAAATTGACCACTGCAATGTGCCTTATGTGGGGCTGCCCTTAAAGAGAATCTGGAAGCTATAACTGGTACAAAATGTTATGGCATGGACCTTTATGTGCATTCCTCAAGCAGCACATGTCATACCTCTGCTCTGAGGACTGCAGTATACTTCTGGGACCAATTCAAGATGCTGGTGAGACCTTATAAGTTCTTTTTGGCATGGAACTGAGTTATTTGAAGGACCAAATTACACCTTCCTGTCTCATTAGGTCTCATTAGGTCCTATCTCTTAAGGGATGTTTAGTACATCATTTTCTATTGTGGTGGTCCATTCTTTGGAACATCACCCTCATGGAGATTAGATTGTCCCTGTCACAACTGTCTTTTTATAAGACCTAAAAAAACATGGATTTGCTACTAGGATTGGCGTACAAGCGTTGAGTGAGGGATACACCATTGTATGCAAGTGATTCCTTGTTGGGTTCCTGTTGCTGTTCATGAGGGGAGTAGTTGAACCATTAGCTATTCAAGTATGTTGTGCCACAGGGTTTGAATCATTTGCCCATCTTATTCAGCATTTACTAAATCTCTGGTTTGCGATAGGTTTTCATCAATACTGTAAAATACTCATCAATTCTAAAATACTTACAACTAGAATGTTCTTTACAAGTAGGAAGTTCTGACCTTGTACTTGGAGGAAGTGTCAGTCCCCCCTCCCTCCAAAAAATGAAATAAATCCTGGAAGAAAGAATTGTCTTTTTTTTAAATTTGCATTTATATCCCGCCCTTCTCCGAAGACTCAGGGCGGCTTACACTATGTCAAGCAATAGTCTTCATCCATTTGTATATTATATACAAAGTCAACTTATTGCCCCCAACAATCTGGGTCCTCATTTTACCTACCTTATAAAGGATGGAAGGCTGAGTCAACCTTGGGCCTAATGGGACTAGAACCTGCAGTAATTGCAAGCAGCTGTGTTAATAACAGACTGTTTTACCAGTCTGAGCCACAGAGGCCCTTTGAAGGCGATTCCACTTATGGCTTGATTTCAGCTAGAAGATTAGCTCTGGATGAGAATGTACTTCCTCTCAAGTAGGTCTGTGGCTTTGGAGTTCTCTTGGAATTGCACCAAGTGGAAATCATGACCAGGATAAATTCAAAACATTGGTTTTAAGCAACATAGTCCAATGGCTTTGTATCTACTGGACTGTCTCTCTCTCAACCAGATTAAGACTTCTTATCCACTTTCCCAACATGTATCTAAACATATCTACCCCATATGAAGAAAAAGGAAAAGGTGTACTTTCTCTGTATCAGGCTTCATGGATGGAAATCTAATTTCCTGAGAGTTGGGCAACACTATAGCATTTGCCTTCCAGAAATCATGAACACCGTTCTATTCCACTGACCTTTTAGAATGCCTTGAGCTGCCTTCTAATTCTTCCTTTTTGGAATTGATGCTTTGTTTTTTATTGATGTTGTAATGTAAACAACCTGAGTCTTTGGAATTAGGTTATTTTAACACATCTATCTATCTATCTATCTATCTATCTATCTATCTATCTATCTATCTATCTATCTATCTATCTATCTATCTATCTATCTCTGTTTGCCTGCCTGCCTGCCTGCCTGCCTGCCTGCCTATCTATCTATCTATCTATCTATCTATCTATCTATCTATCTATCTATCTATCTATCTATCTATCTATCTATCTATCTATCTCTGTTTGTCTGCCTGCCTGCCTGCCTATCTATCTATCTATCTATCTATCTATCTATCTATCTATCTATCTATCTATCTATCTATCTATCTATCTATCTATCTATCTATCTCTGTTTGTCTGCCTGCCTGCCTCTCTCTCTCTCTTTTTCCCTCCCTCTTTCTATCATCTATCTATCATCTATGCAAACATGCTTGGTTTTGCAAAATGTGCAAAATGATTGCCTTGTAAGCAAACTAGTCTTAAACATGATTACTGAACTATTGTACTACACTGTTACAAACTGACTGCTGTTTTTAACACAGCATTACACTGATATACACAATGAGTTGTGCTGAAAAATACAGCATTTCACTTTAATTTCCCAGTGCTATCCCAATAATTCATTCTAACATTAAAGGATGACATAATGTTTGGCAAAATAAATGTATAAACCAAACGAATCTTCACAAAATGGAATATCATTTGATTCCTTAAGTAACTAATAATAGTGTCTTATTACTTTTAAACGAGAGGCACATTTTGTTTAATTTGAAGCATGGCCATTGCTGTTTTCTGAATTTTTAACATGTGCTTTTAAGTGCCACAAAAGCATAAAACGCTTTTCATCCAGAGCAATGTATCAGTAAGGGCAACCTGACTCACACAAATATTGCCATTACCTTGAAATTATTTATTCATAAATATCCTCTTAATCTTTTGCTGAGATTCTACTTGAGAAATCTCAAACTGACATATCACCAAATGTCAGAATATGAAAGGAAAAAACCAAATCAATTTCTGCAATCAGTTTATAGAACAAGGAGCCCATCAACAGCATTGTGGTCAGACCTGAATATATTAAAGAACAAATTATCCTTAAAACACATATAGACTGATCTCTAAGAGCTAAAAACTTTAGATATCAACTTATCATGAATGCATTCTGATTAATGTTATGCAGTTTAAATAATTAGTCCTTTGTTCCATGTTAATTGCATATACCTGTTTATAGTTTTGTACTAATTATTTTCCTTCATTGCCTTAAAATATATGTTCACTATATTATCATATACATGCCTGCTCACTTATTAGTATGCATACAATAGGGTGGGCTTTTTATACTGATCCATTGCCATCAAACATTTTGAAGGCATCACATCTTAAAATTCTTAGTTGTATCTTAAACATCTTTAATTAAAAGATCAGAAAAAAGGCCAGGCACAAAGAATAGAAAAGATAAATTGTATTTCTTATTTTGATTAGCTAATGCAACTTTAAATGTAAAAATCTCTCAATAGATTGCCTTTTTCTTCAGTACCAGCATTTTTTATTAATGTTATTCATATATTAGCTCAAGTTCGAAAAAGCTCTAAGATTTATTGTCCTCCCAACAGCTGATCTGTAATGGAACTAATGGGGTATTCAAATTTTTTTACTACCAGTTCTGTGGGCGTGGCTTGGTGGGCATGGCTTGGTGGGCATGGCAGGGGAAGGATACAGTAAAATCTCCATTCCCTCCTCACTCCAGGGGAAGGTTACTGCAAAATCCCCATTTCCTCCCAATTAGCTGGGACTCGGGAGGCAGAGAATAGATGGGGCCAGCCAGAGGTAGTAATTACCAGTTCTCCAAACTACTCAAAATTTCCGCTACCGGTTCTCCAGAACTGGTCAGAACCTGTTGAATATCACCTCTGGTATCCCAATTGAGCATGTAATGATGAAGTTCCCAAAACTTTAATCTATGTTTTGTATTAATCTGATATGTTACTTCCATTACAAAGATTCTTGGCTGCAACTAAAGAGATTCCATCTAGTCAGATTTCCAGGTTCCATTTCATTTACAATTATTACTTATTCTGGTGATTTTTTTTTAAATATTCCTGCATTCTGTTTCACTACTTGTAAAATGCACCATATTTTGACTCCTCCAGTATTATAATTAGTGTTTTTTTTATTTGCTGCTCACACTTTTTTTTCTTGTTCTTCATTATGTTTAAAGCTCATCAGTGATTGTGTTACTCTTTCTACTAGTTCAATCAATGAGACTCAGACTTATTTTGTACTCTTTTATATTGGTAATTAAAACAAAGGTTGCTGAAATTCCTATTAAGAATTTAGACAAAGAAATAACTGATCTCAGTAATGTTGAAAGATGGCTAAGCTCCCATGCCTGATCTGTGCATTGAATCTTCAGCCGGTTGGCACTGGTTCGGCAGAATTGATACCTAACTTTTTGTTGAGTTCTGCGAAAAGGCTCCGAAATGGCCAGACTAGCATGCATTCATGTGCCTCCAATCCCTTGCTTGCTGCAATCTGGCTTTTCAGCAAGCAAAGGGGTTGGAGGCAAATGAATACACACTAGTCTGGCATCTCAAAAAACTGGGAGTTTTTCCCTGCTCTTGGATTATCACTGCCAGACTGAGGCAGAGAACCAATTGTTAAATTATTTGAATCCCAACACTGTATATAACTATAGATGATAGATAGATAGATAGAGAGATAGATAGATAGATAGATAGAAGTTATGGGCTTATCTTTTTAGCTTAATGAATTAAGGGGAAGAAAAGGTCTAATAGAAAGATTGGGGAGAAAAAATTATATAATAACCAAAGGAAGCCATATATAAATCAATTCAGTCCTTAAGCATGCCATTAAATCTGGTCCATATAGTAAGGTATTATATAATCTTATCATCTTTAGAAACTTTTCTAGCATTGAAACTTTAAAATAAAGCAGCTAAAAGATTCATATCCTGAATCCATTCCATAAAATCAAGATATTTTTTTCTTTCCAGTGACGTGAAGTTATTTTGTGTCAGAATATATCTTTGTTGTATCCCAGCTTGATAGAATGAAAGTTCTTCATAAAGTGACATTTAAATGTTTTAGGAATATGATTCAACATCACATTTATTATCCTTAATTACAATGTTTCTTCCCCAAATTGTATTGACATATGCAGTAATTTGAAATCAAAGTAAGGCTATGGCTGGATAAGATTATCTATCTATCTATCTATCTATCTATCTATCTATCTATCTATCTATCTATCTATCTATCTATCTATCTATCTATCATCTACCTATCTGAAAAATGTCAATTGCAACATTCTTTGAGAGTTACAGCAAACATAAAACACTGTATTTTTTTCTTATGAATTGATTTGACTTTTAAATTATGAAAAGAATATTTGAAGTTTCTCAACATTCAGATCCTTTGAGTCTCCAAGACTGAATATTCTAATTGTTCATACTACAATTCAGTTATGGAAAGATTTACTTCCTTTTTACTTTTTAATTTCTTGTAGAATTGAATTTTTTATTTCCATTCAAGTGCTGAAACTCTTAAGGATCCTAACATTGTTCAGCTTAAGGATTCCAGCAAAACATTGTCCCTGCTGCTTTCAAATTTAAATTATTATACAATGTCAATTTCTCATGTGATTCAGGATCAAAATATAACATTACTTATTAATAACCGGCAAATTTTGCAGCTGAAAATGAATATCCCTGTCTAACACATTTGAATGTCAAAATGGCCAAGATTTCAGAGTTATTATGCAGTTCCTCTCCAAACTTCCCTTAAGAGGGGAATTTTCATGAAAGGGCTTATTTTGAAAGAAAATAAATATATAGATGATACACCAATAACACAGTGGAAAATCTGATGGCTTGAAGTCACCTAATTGCTAATTAATCTCAATTTGTCCACAATCATGTTTGAAGGACTTTAGTCTCCCTAAATAAATAAATAAAGTTCACATGTTATGTAAAATTTCTAATAAGGATGAATGGAACGGAAAGGAAAGGAAAGGAAAGGAAAGAAAAGAAAGGGAAGGGAAGGGAAGGGAAGGGAAGGGAAGAGAAGAGAAGAGAAGAGAAGAGAAGAGAAGAGAAGAGAAGAGAAGAGAAGAGAAGAGAAGAGAATTCTTTATTGGTCAAGTCTGATTGGACACACAAGGAATTTGTCTCCAGTGCATATGCTCACAGTGTACTTATAAATAGCAAGAACATTGGAATGCTTAATAATAATTAAGAGGTAATTTCCTTTTGATAATAAATAAATAAATAAATTCATATTCTATATCAAAAATGTTAATAGGAATATTGGAATCCTTCTAACCCTACATTAATCTAAAGATGAAGTTCATTTATAACACTAATCATGCCCCTAAGACTTCAAATGGAGAATTTTGAGCATTGAACATTTCAAATTTGAAATGTTTTGTACATTCCTTATTATTAGCTCTGGGAGAAATATTGATACTAATCATAATTATAGACAAAGCTCTACCCGAATCAGATTCACAATCTTTCCCATATAAAAATTATAACAACCATCATATCCAGACCAAATGATATTGCATGAATCTGAAAAGTTCTATAGTGTACTTATGTTCACATATAATTTGAAATTTTGTTTGTTGAAAAAAGAGATAAATTTATAAGACTTTGGGAGATGTGTTACTCTAACTCCACCCTCCCTCCAAAGTAGTTTCTTTCCTTTTGTTTAACTTGTAACAATGGTTTAATGATGCATGTGTTCAATTTTATAGTTACTGTATGTTGCTGTTGAAAATTCCCTGGAAAGACAATCTGGTTGCAAACTGCTGTTATAATTAGCATATCATTTGAAGCAGATTTAAAAATGTTGCAACGAAGCATTATATTTTTGCTACTTACCTTCTTGCTAAATATTTACCTGATACATTTGCTGACTGACTTTAGTTGTTTTTATTCTTCATTGACATAGTCATCATATTTTATTTATTTTGTATCTACTGATGGCCCTTAATGGATTCTGCCATGTACTGTTTTCTCCCTTTTACTTTAATACTTTAATCGTCTTTTATTTCTTCCAACATGTTATGGTTTAATCAGTATGATGTATTTCATTACTGGCGCCAGCAGGAGTTGGCAATTAAATTATCCATTACAGAAAACAAATAAAACAAGATTTGTCAAACTTATATGAAAACGCAGAGCAGAAATATTAATAATCACATAAATACTAATTAAAAACTAGTCTATATGGCCAAAATGTTAAAAAAAGAATAAAACATTTGATATTTAAAACTGTGTTTATACAGAAATAAGCAGATCACTGTATTAATAGTTGGCTTTTCTGAGGTCCTCACTGTTTTGATTAAGTTAGAGTGATGAGAAGGGAGTATATAAAACAGGAGGTGTAGGAAGCAAGCACATGATCAGCAACCATGAGCCTAGATGCCTATATACTCGTGCATGTACCCTGGCTCCCACGGGCATGCACCCCAACCCTGTGCCCCGTTTTGGCTTCCAGGTTGGTGTAGGAGGCTTTCCAGGCCCAAAACAGGGTGCAGGGGATGTGCATGCGTGAACCCCCAAAGTGCAATGTGTGCGGCCCATGCACATTTACCTTGCACCCTGCACATGCAGCCTGTCGCGTCCCACTCCTCCGCTGACGGCCGGGTCAGGGAAATCCGAATCAGGCGTGCCTCTGCAGCTCTGCCAAAGTCTAGCAAAGTTCTCAAGGCAGGCAGGAGATCAGAAAGTGATTTCAGCAAGATAAGGTAGACTTTGCCTGACTCAGAGAATGCCAGAAAGCAGATCCTTTATATAGGCCATGGGGTGTGGCTCCATGACTCAGCACTTATCCCGGCCTGCCCCTCCCTTCCTTCTGTTGACGCCGCTTATCAATTCTCCTGAAGCGAGGGTCACTCCAGTCTGCAGCTTTTGGTAATTGACCTTCCTCAGGCTCACATGCTGTGGGGGAGGGGGAGGGGTCTAGTTGCTCCGTTTTCCTGGGAATGGAGCCAGGGCTGGGGGCTGGAGGTGCTTCTTCTTCCTCAGCCTGTCTGGGCATGGAGCCAGGGCTGGGGCCGGGAGGCATGCTAGGACATTCCTCAGCGTTTGGAAACAGATAAGAAGGTCCCGGCTGCGGGGAAAGCGGACGAGACACAACACTGCCAATCTCCATGCATGCATGCGCACATCCCTGCATGTGCCTCTCCCCCAGTGCAGGCACGCCAGAGACCAGAAGACCAGCTGGCTGGCAGGAGGCGTGCACGCATGCGCAGTGGAGCTGGGCTGGGGTGACGGATGGCGTGTACACAGAGAGGGTTCTGCATGCCATTTGTGGCACACATGCCATAGGTTCACCATCATGGCTATATACTGATGCTTAGAGTTTGGATAACAAGCAGGGAGATCTTTTTTTTTTTTTTTTTTTTTTTTTTTAATAAAAAGTTTTATTTTTACAATCATATCAAATAATTCATCCAATGTACAGTTATATACAATTAGTCGGGCTTGCCCAGTCACCACCACCCTTTTTAACACTCTTCCCTCTTCTACCTTCTTTTACTTTCCAAACCTTCCTCTCCTTCTCTTATCTACATCCACTCCTCCCTCCACCCTACACCTTCCTTCTCCCTCTACTATCCCTCTTCCTTCCTCTTCTCCTCTTTCCTACCTCCTACTCTCTCTTTTCTCCCTCCCCACCGTTCTAAAATGGTAACTATGCAGACCCGACCCTACATTAATTATATTTCTTCAATAATCCCTGTACATTAACCATCACTCCATCTCTACCAAACCCCCCCCCAATTCCCCTCCCCCTTACCCCCCACCCCCCACCCCGACTTCCCAGAACAAAATGCAGGGTATCAAAACTAACAATCATAATCCAAAATAATTCCTAAATTATAATCTTTAGTCACACCACACTTAGTCACACTCTCAATTCCCCTCTCCTTCAAAAATATATCTAATACAAAATATTTCCTAAATTTACTCATATGCTATTCGATATTTTTTTTAATCTGATACTTATTTTAAATATAATCAATCCACATTTTCCATTCTAAAATATATTTTCTAGTATATAGTCTTTCAAGTAAGCGGAGATTTTGTCATCTCTGCCAGATTTGATACTTTGAGTGTCCATTTGTTGTTTTGTTTTGTCCATTCTTGATTGTAGGTAATTCTTCTTTCTTCCAATACTGAGCAATCAAAAGTCTTGCGACTGTTATTAAGTTCAAAATCAATTTAGTCTCTATAGCTGTATAGTCCATAATTATTCCTAGTAGAAAGAACTGCGGAGTAAACTTAATCTTCTTTTTCAAAATATTCTGCATGATCCACCAGCCTTTAATCCAAAATACTTTAACTTTTTTACAAGTCCACCATATATGGTAATAAGTAGCATCTTCACAATCGCATCTCCAACATTTAGCAAGATCTAATATGTATTTCTTGTAAACAGGTAATGTCATTTTTAAATTATTTCAAATAATGAAATACTTTCCTTCTCTTCTGCGGTGAATTCAGGCCATTAACATTCCAAGATAATAGTTTAATTGCCATTATCGGCCAAAGGAAACTTTTGGAACACCAGCCGCAGATCACATTTTACTTTAGGCCTTGCTCCTCCACTGTTTCCATTGTAGTAGTTGCCAGTTGTTGTTGTGCCTTCATCTCTTGTTCCTTGCGTTTAGCAGCAGCTCTAGTCAGCCTTTGTTCTTTTGAATCTAAACCCGTCGTAGGTATTTCCAACACTTGTAATAAATCTTCTTCCATCACAATCTGTTCTTGTACCTGCTTCACTTCTCTTCCTTCACTTCAGCCTCCTTCTTCTAGCTTCCAATGGGGGAAGACTTCCAACTTTTAATACCTCAACATAAAATTCTCTTGCTTTTCCAACCGTATTGAAACGATGTACTTTCCCTGCATAATATACTATTATACCAGTTGGAATATCCCATCTATATTCAATCTGATGTTTTTTAAGTTCATTCACCAGGAAGGCAAATTCCTTCCTAGCCCTTAACATTTTGGTGGAATTTCCTTTAATATCAAAATATCTTGACCAGCAATCTGAATCTTCTCCCCCTTATATGAAGCTTGCAAAATCTGATTTCTCACTGTTCTGTTTGTAAAATAAATAACAACATCCCTTGCCTTGCTATCCAAGAATTCGCACGATATATTTTATCAATTTGATAAGCCACATCTGCTGGACGAGCTGCTAATATCTCAGCAAATACTTCAGAAAAATTTCCTTAAATTCTCTTCCTTATTTTCTTTCAAACCTCGAATTCTAAGAGCAAATTCCATATTTCTATATTGTATCAAAACTATTTCATCCTCTGTTTTTCCATTTTACTTTGAAATTCATCCATTTTATTTTCTAATTTTGAATTATGTTGCTTAATTTCTTCAACCTCCTCTTCCAATAAAATCACATTCGTTGCCAAACTTTGTACTGCCATTACAAATCCTTCTTTAACTTCTTTATTTCCCACTTGAATTTCTGATATCTGCTCTTTCATTTCAGACATCTCATCAGTTATTACTTTAAATTTTTCTTCTATAAAGCCTTTTAAGTTCTCTTGTAACGCCTCTAAATTCAATGTTCTAGTCTCTGCTGTATGAGCTGGAGGCACCAGCTGATAAAGTTCCAGAGCTCTTTGTTACAGTAGACTTTAATTGTTTGGCTGCCATCTTCTATAAAATTATTTATTTATTTATTTCCAACTTAATATTCACTTTAAATCTTCTTAACTCTAGAAACACAGTCTTTTAAAGCAGTATTTAAAAAATCTCCCTAGATTCTATCAGCAGGCAGCAAAGAGTTAAAGCAGCAAGTAACATGCAAATTACCAACTGCAGAGGCACACGCTGAAAGTATCACTTTCGCTTTCCACTCGTTAACTTGTTAACAATTCGCCTCCATTTTCTTGCTGTTTTCAAGCTTGTTACAAAGTATCGGGGAATCGGCTTGGCTACTTGCTTAAAGTTCTCCCACTTTCGTTCTGTCCGGTATAATCCTTTATTGTCCAAAATAAATCTCGGCGTTTGGTCGTGGTGATTGGTTCCGCCAAAGCAGAAGAATCCTCGGATCTGGAGCACTTTGGGTTACTGGAGGGAACTTAACCCTTCAAACCCCTTTTTTCTCAGGGGCTTTAGGGAAATTCAACCTCTGCCCTCAGCTCACCCCTTCTCCTTCTCCCGAAGAGGGGGTTTTTCGAACCGCTGGACAGCAGATTTAAGCTGTCCTAGCGATTCCACATAATCCAGAGGTTGGTGATCGTAAAGATCACCGCCATCACCTACGGTGCCAAACAGGAAGTCCAACAAGCAGGGAGATCTTGAAATCCTAATACAGGTAGTTTTCACTTACAACCATTCATTTAGTGACCGTTTGAGGTTACGACATCACTGACAAAAGTGACCTATGACCATTTTTCACACTTACAATCATTGCAAATCACCATGGTCATAAGATCAAAATTTGGATGCTTGGCAACTGGTTCATATTTCTGATGGTTGCAATGCCCCAAGGTCATGTGATTGCCTTCTGTGACCTTCTGGCAAGCAAAGTCAATGGAGAAGTCAGATTTACTTAACAACCATGTTACTAATTTAACAACTGCAGGCAAGAAAGGTCATAAAATTGGGCAAAAAAATCACTTATCTTGCTTAGCAACGTAAATTTTGGGCACAATTGTGGTTATAATTGTGGAAGGGGAAGGGCCTTCTCTGTGGGGGCTCCCACCCTCTGGAACGAACTCCCTCCAGGACTTCGTCAACTTCCGGACCTCCGAACCTTTCGTCGCGAGCTCAAAACACACCTATTTATTTGCGCGGGGCTGGGTTAGTTTTTAAATTTATTGGTTTTAATGGGGTTCTTAGTATTTATATTGTTTTTTATCAATCTGGCTATTGAATAAGTTTTTTATGTCTGATTTTAAATTGTATTTATATGTTTGTTTTTAATTGCCTGTGAACCGCCCTGAGTCCCTAGGGAGATAGGGCGGTATATAAATCTGAAAAATAAATAAAAAATAAATAATAATAAATAATAAAAAAAAATAAGCTAAGGATTACCTGCACATGAAGGCAGGTACAGTATTACTGCTTTACTGAAAATGGATGGTATGGAACCATGATTGGAACATACTGCTAGAATTGTTCTCTCTTCGGAAGTACACAGTACTAGGGATGAAAGCCTACATGAAAATATTTGGGTGAATATTTTTTAAAAATGACATTGCTATAGGTATGTAGTACAGGCCAGGGGTGAAAAATAAAATTTGATGGGTAATGTGACTGGGTGGGCGTGGCCAACTTTTTTTTTTACTTTTTACCTTTAAAAGCATTTTTTCTACAACCTCTTCAGCTGAAGAGGTTGTAAAAGAATGCTTTTAAAAGCCTCTGATGATCAGGCAACTCAGCTGGGATCGCCAAGGAGCCTTTTAAAAGCATTTTTTCTACAACCTCTTCGGTTAACCAGGAAGTAATGTGTTTTTTACCTTCTGCACATGCACAGAAGGTTTTGCGCATGCGCAGAAAGTCTGCATCTGCACGTGATGTGTGCACACGTGTGAGCGAAGCGAGTGTGTGTACGTGGCATGTGGACTTCCAAGCTGGTAAGGAAGGTAAGTAGATTTCACACCTGATATGTATATATGTAAATAATTTAATATTAGACTTGCATAAAGGATACATTGAAATAAGGGATAAAAAAATGGACAAGTAAGAAATGTTTAACTGTTGCAAAATTGTTGGAAAGAAACTATTGTTTAAAGATTCTTTTTTGTTTTTTGAAAAACTTTTAATAAAAATTGTTTTTTTCTTTTTTTAAAAAAGAAATCAACTCCAACAGGAATATGTAGACTTTGTTTATATGCCAGAAATTGTTTTAATTTCTTAATATGTAAAACATTAGGCAAAGCTTCTCATCCTTCCATAGAAGACAGATTAATGGGTTTGCAAAGAGCTAGGCTAGATAAAAAAAACCTGCTGATAATCTTTGCTATATCAGCTAAATGGAACATTTTCAACACTATTCTGAAAATTATAATAACAGAGGAAGAAGCATTTGCACAACTTAATTTAGTGGAAAATATTAGTGAACCATTTATAGAAAACCCCCTAGAAAAGCCTCTACTTCAATTACTTATAAAAAGGCTTCTTGAAAAAGACAGAATATTTAATCTGATAAAACCTGGTTAGCTTGATCATAAACATTTTATCATAAACAAAGGGGACACGGTGGCTCAGTGGCTAAGACACTGAGCTTGTTGAGGGAAAGGTCGGCAGTTCAGCGGTTCGAATCCCGAGTGCTGCATAATGGGGTGAGCTCCCATTACTTGTCCCAGCTTCTGCCAACCTAGCAGTTGGAAAGCACATAAAAAATGCAAGTAGAAAAATAGGGATCACATTTGGTGGGAAGGTAACAGCGTTCCGTGCGCCTTTGGTGTTTAGTCATGCCAACCACATGACCACAGAGACATCTTCATACAATGCTGGCTCTTTGGCTTTGAAACGGAGATGAGCACCACCCCCTAGAGTTAGGAATGACTAGCACATACATGCGAGGGGAACTTTTACCTTTACCTTTAAACATTTCTCATCCTATTTCTGACTATAGCATCTAATGACACTATATCTGTTGAATTCAGAATCATGAAAGATCATGAAATGTCAGAAAAATAACTACAGTAACCTTTTAAAATTTATATAAGGTTAGACAGATCTCATGAAAGAGACAGAAGTACTGTAAAAGAATACATTGATTGAAATGTCTTTGAATATTAGTAGCTCAGGTTGGTATTTATGTGTTGGTCTGAGGTATACACTGCTTATATTTGAAATATAAAGTAGTTTAATTTTACACACGGTATAGCTATAATATCATGTTGTTCATGTTACTTACCCATTGGTGTTCTATTTTTTCCAAGAGACATTAAGTTAGCACAGATAATTTAGTCTGCTTTGATATGACATATTCTTAAGTGCTGTTGGCATTTTCTTTTCTCTAACAAAATTAATGGAATAGGGGTCCATTAGTTTAAGTCAATCAAAATGTTAAGTAAATCAATGGACATAAAAAATGGATTTTTCATTTTAATCTATTTTCTAGAAAATGCACATAAATATGTGTGCTTATACATGCAAACAATGCATACACATACCTCAGATGTAGGATGTTTTTTTTTGCTATTTTCTTCTGTAAGTTTAATAATTCTGATTAGTTATTAAAACTTTTGCACTTATTTTTTTTACTGATTTTCACAAGCCTGTTCTATGATCTGCCTAGTAGTATATTAAGATAATAAATAGTAAAATATTATATAATAGTATAGTAAAATAGTAAAAGATTATACAATTCTATAGTAGTTTTAGAATTTACATACAGTAGCAATAGCACTTAGACTTATATACCATTTTACAGTGCTTTACAGCCCTCTCTAAGCAGTTTACAGAGTCAGCATATTGCCCCCAACAATCTGGGTCCTCATTTTACCCACCTCAGAAGGATGGAAAACTGAGTCAACTTTGAGCTGGTGAGATTTAAACTGCTGAACTGCAGCTAGCCGTCAGCTGAAGTAGCCTGCAGTACTGCATTCTAATCACTGCGCCACCATAAAAAGAACATAGAAAAGCCTTTGATTTGTCCCCAATCCCCTTTAACAACCTCTGTCCTGTGAATAAATATACAATCCTAGTTCTTCACTAGCTCCATCAATTTCTTCTAAAACACCAGAATCCCTCATAATAATATATACTTAGGAAAGCTCTTCCTTCCCAGACTTAACACTTCCTCAGGACAATCACAATCAAAGCTTAGGGCAGGAACCTCAATCTGCATATCTAAACATCAAAGCTAACTTGTCATAATATATACCTCCAGTAAAGGTAAAGGTTCCCCATGCACATATGTGCTAGTCGTTCCTGACTCTAGGGGGGCGGTGCTCATCTCCATTTCAAAGCCAAAGAACCAGCACTGTCCAAAGATGTCTCCGTGGTCATGTGGCTGGCATGACTAAATGGCAAAGGTGCACGGAACGCTGTTACCTTCCCACCAAAGGTGGTCCCTATTTTCCTACTTACATTTTTACATGCTTTCGAACTGCTAGGTTGGCAGAAGCTGGGACAAGTAATGGGAGCTTACCGCATTACGTGGCATTAGGATTTCGAACTGCTGAACTGCTGACCTTTTGATTGACAAGCTCAGCATCTTAGCCACTGAGCCACCGGGTCCCTTATTATTATTACCTCCAGAAGTACATCTCTAATGTTGTAGATTAGCTTCAACCATTGTAGGTGGTTCAATGAATAAATTCTACTTCTAATAACATCTATTCATAGCCCGGCTCAGAAAATTGGACCAAGTAAATTCCTCTAACAATAGGAACTTTTCACAGTTGTGGTTCCCAATGAGAGGTGGGGGGAAAGGTAGCTGGAGAAGAATTGTATTGGCAGTTTAGCTGGCAAGAGTGGTTATGAGAGAACTGACGAAGCGTACTCTCTATGGCAGTGAAAAGCTGGCAAGAAGAACAGCAGCTTAAGTCAGAAGTAGAAATTCAGAATCTGGCAGCCCTTAGGTCTGTAGGAAGAATGGCAGCATTAAAAGAAATTACTTGGTCCAATTTTCTGAGCCAGATCACGTTATTGTGTATTGAATAAGCATACAATATGCAATAAACACAAATGGGCAGCTGCTAGAAATAGAGTAATTTATTCATTCATTCAACCACATAGAGTGGTTGAAGTAGTCTACAATGTTAGGGGTCTACCGGTAGAAGTTTATAAAATGACAAGCAGGCTTTGATGTTTAAATATGCAGATTGAGGTGCTCCTGCTCTGGGCTTTGAGCCTAAGGTGTAATTTTAGGTGTGTATTGAATATTGTGTTGAGGATGTATGAAGCCTGGGATAGGAAGATCCTCACTAGGTGTGGATTATTTTGAGCGGATCTGGTGTTTTCCCTTATCTTGAGGGGATTTGATGGAGTCAGTGAGGTGCTAATCTAAGTGTTGGGATTATATGTTTACTGTGAGGCTTCAGAGGCCTGGAAGGGAAGTGATGGTAAATCAAAGGCTTTTCTATGTTCTTTTTTTTTAAGGTAAATTCTAACATCAGCACAGCTAGAGGTGTTATCTTTATCTGCACCAGAAGAAAGTTTTGGCAGCTATTAGCAAAGGAGAAGAACACAGTGAGGGCCATGAGAGAAAGGTTTGTCCACTAATAATGTTTGATATGTAGCACACCATTTTGGAGACAAGCTAAAAGCTCAAATGAATAAGAATAGACCTAAGAGACATAGTAGGAAATGCCTATCATAGGTAACAGGCAAAGAAAATTGAAGCAGGCTCTCCTCCCATACTATAATGAGAGATCACTGGAACAAGCAATGTAGACTGAATATATCTGGAGTCCTTGAAAGTTATGCAGAAACTGGACTTTCTATGTATTAAACCTTGTAGATGACCCTCATTTTATCAAGGACCTAGGAGTACTCATCTCAACAGATCTAAGCCCCAGAGCTCCCTGTAACAGCATTGTCAAAAAGGCATTAAGAATTGTTAACTTAATTTTGCAAAGCTTCTTCTCCGGTAATATTGTATTGCTAACTAGGGCATACAAAACCTTTGCCAGACCAATTCTCGAATAGAGCTCGTCTGCCTGGAATCCACATTGTATATCAGACATTAATACGAATGAGCGGGTCCAGAGGTATTTCATGAGAAGAGTCCTCCACTCCTCTACTCACAATACAATCCCTTATACCACCAGGCTTGAAATTTTGAGCTTAGACAATCTGGAACTGCAGCGCCTGCAGTCTGATCTAAGCATAGTACACAAAATCATCTGCTATAACATTTTACCTGTCAATGACTTCTTCAGCTTCAACCTCAATAATACCCAGGCAAACAATTGATACAAACTCAAGGTAAACCGCTCCAAACTCGATTGCAGAAAACGCGACTTCAGCAACAGAGTGGTCAATGCCTTGAATGCTCTACCCGACTCCATTGTTACATCATCAAACCCTCACAGCTTCAACCTTAAACTGTCTACTGTGGACCTCACCCCATTCCTAAGATGTCCATAAAGTGTGCTTAAGCGCACCAGTGTGCCTACCATCCATGTCCTACAGTTCCCATTTATTTTTCTTCATTTCCTTCATTCATGTCCATGTTCCTATTCATATGTGCTATCTTGTACATGTTTGACAAACTAATAAATAAATAAAATGACGGATGGTTAACAGAGGGATTTGAAGATTAGTTTTACATTTGGGATAACCTGTTGACTTTTTTTTTTACATATATATTATGAATAGATCATCACTACTTCATTATTTGACAGATAGATTTTCACATCTGGGATATTTATTTAGCATAGAATTTTTGTTATATATAGATGGGAAGGTTTATAATTATTTGTGTGGGAGGAGAACCTATTATTTTTTTATATATCTTTCAGTATTCGGCCAGCGTGGATTTTTTATGTTTAATATTAATATTATGTTTAATATTACATTTGATATTTGAGTTTTTTTCCTTTTTTTCTGTACACAAGATCTTTTTTTGTCACTCTTATTAGCACTGAATGTTGTTAATCTTTTTTATTCTTTTTCTGTTTGATATTTTATCTTTGATGATAACCGAAAAAAATAAAATAAAGAAAGTTAGCTAGAAACACTGGGAAGGTTAGAGGAAGTATTGGTCTGCTGTTGTAAGTGTTTTAGGATGAGTCTGATAAATAAGGTAGATATTTAAGGTTGGTAAGTGAATGAGTGACTTGTATAAGTGGATGATACCAGGGTAGACTGACTAAAATGCCATATGTGTGTCCCAGGGGTGCTTTTTCAGGAGGAAACTGGACGTTCTTGTTTTTTTTCTTTTTCTGTGAAGATGTTTCACTTCTCATCCAAGAAGCTTCTTCAGTTCTGACAGGATAGTGGGGAACGGAAAGATTTATATTCCTTGCAGACAGCTGGTCATCTGCATCCTTTAGAGGATCATTGAAGCACTTGGAGGTTTATGTGTCCTCAGGATCACCTGAGTAGGGCTCCTGGTTCCCATAGCCTGCAATTTCTTTTCCTGGAAATCCATTCCTACTCCCATACTATTCAAAGGTGTCTTCCCTGTGACCCTGAGGACACAGATAAACCCCCAAGTGCTTCAACAACCCTTTAAAAGGATGCAAATGACCAGCTGTCTGCAAGGAATATAAATCCTTCCATTACCCCCACTATCCTGTCAGAGTTGAAGAAGCTTCTTGGATGAGAAGCAAAATGTCTTCAAAGAAAAAAAAAACAAGAACATCCAGTTGCCTCCTGAAAAAGCACCTTTGGGACAACCATGACCTGGATGACTGAGAATCTTTACAGACTTTTTGCTATATGTGTGGCAGCTAAGACTGGTGAGGCTTGTGGAAGGCAAGACGGAAATGAGAAAAGCTGTTTTTCACATAAGAATATTGGCATTCTTAACACTTTTACACGACAACATCGCATTTAGATGAGCATTTCTCTCTTTCACTCTCTCTCTCCCCCTTTCTCTGTTTCTCTCTCTTGAATCTATGTATGGCAACAGGATTTTGAAAACGTTAAGAATCTAATAAAGGAGAATATTTGTAGCTCAGGGTTGAAATGAGGGGTGCTTGGTGCTTGCTCAGCTTGCTTTTTTTCTTGCAGGTGTTTCACTACCCAAACCAGGGGTGATGTTCTGACAGGTTCTGGAGAACCGGTAGTGGAAATGTTGATCAGTTCGGAGAACCGGGAGCGGAAATTTTGACAACCAGCAAATACCACCTCTGGCTGGCCCCAGGATTGGGGAGGGAATGGGGATTTTGCCATATCCTTCCCCTGGAGTAGGGTGGAAATGGAGATTTTGCAGTATCCTTCCCCTGCCATGCCCACCAAGCCATTCTCACCAAGCCACGCCCACAGAACTGGTAGTAAAAAAAAATGGGTATATACACACACACACACATAATAATATATTATATATATTATATATATTAATATAATATAGGTCTTGGTGTATTCGGGTCTTTTTCCGTGTAAGGTTGAGAGTATCTTGGCGACGTTTCAATGAGGTCTCACTTGTCATCTTCAGACTGGTGCTTATGGCTTTGTGCTTGTGTGAGCAAAGTGTGGTCAGAGCTGCTGTTTCTCTATAAATACTGGTGGGGAGGTGGGGAGTGTTGCTGTAAGCGGGTTGGCTGGCTGTGTGGTTGCATCTTGATTGGTAGGTGGAGTGGGTGTTTGCAGATTAGTCGGCTATTTCGTAGCATCCTGTATGGGTGCGGACCTAGTTGTGTGCCCATTAGTCTTTTGTATTGTAATGACCTGGTTAATGGGCTGTGTGGAAACATCCTGAGTTCTGGGAATGTGACCTCCTGTTGTTGTGACCCAGGTTCCTGGACCCGGACTCCTGGACTCGGATGATTCAGAAAGTGAGGGAGAAGACCTGGCCAGCCCTGCTTCTCTTGAGCCCTTTCCCTCCCTGGCACCCACTCAAAGGGAGGAGGAGGGGCCGGCAAAGCCTGATTCCCTGGAGCCTTCTTCTGATTTGGCAACGCCCCAAGAACAGTTTTGGAGTGATGCAAGACTGCGCAGGCGTGACCGGCGTGCGCAGCAGCGGAAGAGTTGGGACAAAGCCAAGTCATAATTGTCATGCAGTGACATCTGCAGAGACTATAAATAGGAGGCGGGACTTCCTGGTTTTTTGTCTTGGACAAAGTAATGAATTTGCGCGGGCAAACTGTATCAACGGAGGGAAGAATATATTCGTGAGTAATTCTGGCCTTATCTGTAATTTCCTTGTTATCTCCAGAAACTTGGCAGGCCCGTGGGTAGACGTAGCCAGGACATTTATATATATGTAAATAAATCAGAAAAGGAGGCCTCTGACTGACTCTTTGCTGGGAGTATTGGGGGAAGGGAAACAGAACACCTGTAGTGGTAATGGGCTTTCTGGAAATGTCCTGAGTTTTAGGAATGTGACCTCCTGAGTCTTGTGTTGTAACATCCTGGGTGGTAGGTTGTGTTGTAATGTCCTGAGCTTTGGAGTTGTGGCCTATGGAGTTCTGTGATGTGATGTCCTGAGCAGATGGCTGTGATGCAGCATCCCGGGTTTTGGTGTGGCTCCGACTTTGAGGTCTTGTCATGTGTTCATGGCGTGTGTCAGTTTGCTTTGTGTGTGGATTGGAGGGGGGAGCAGCAGCCGGTGGTGCTAGCATGGTCTGGCTTCTGGATGGTGGTTGTGTTTCGTCTGTGGGATGGGTTTGGGTTTGAATCTGGTGAGGATGATTGGTGGTGGTGTCGTGTGTTATCTTGGGTCTGGTGTCAATTTTCGTGGCTGGGACTTGTTTGTTGACTTAGGCTAGTTTCCAGATGTCTGGTAGGCGGCAGGTGTCATCACACAACCTACCACCCAGGATGTTACAGCACAAGACTCAGGAGGTCACATTCCCAGAACTCAGGACATTTCCAGAAAGCCCATTACCCCTACAGGAGGTCACGTCACCCACACAGGATGCTTACAGCAACAAAGCCAGCACTCTCCACCTCCCCACCAGTATTTATAGAGAGACAGCACTCTGATCACGCTTTGCTTGCACAAGCACGAAGCCGTAAGCACCAGCCTGAAGATGACGAGTGAGACCTCGTAGAAACATTGCCAAGATACTCTTAACCTTACACGGGAAAAGACCTGAATATGCTGGGAAAAAGAAAGGGTCTCCACTCCCATATACCTTACATTTCCTGTAAAAAAATAATGAAAGAGAAGATCATACAGACAGAAAATAGATCTATCAAGTACCCTTTCCCTTTCCCACTGTCTTTACATAGCAGACAAAGCCACAAATTGCTTTGGGATAAGCTTGATGCATTTATTCTCTTTATGTTTTGTAGAATCTGCTTAAAATCCATATCTCTGTCTAGACCATCACATTTTCATCTGTTTAAAAGAAAAGAAAAAAGAAAACCAAGTCTCCATCGTGTGTCTATCCCGCTCATAGGCATTTTATCCCAGATAAGATGAGTTAATGGTAAATAACAGAGAATGACCTTTCCTGAAGACTGCCTGCTATTTCATTGCACTGCTTTTATACCTAATTTGCATCTATTGTGTTCTCCTTGGCCCCTTTAAAAGATCTGATATAAAGAATCCCTGATCAACTTCCTGCAAAAGCAGGACAAGCACACAGTATGTTGGCAAGATTTAATTGTCAACACAATCAGCCTTAAACGGTGGTGTGACTTCTGTCGATACTTAGCATTTATGTAGAACTCAAAGGTGGTATTCAGCAGGTTCTGACAGCTCT
Organism: Ahaetulla prasina; assembly: GCF_028640845.1. Lineage (NCBI taxonomy): Eukaryota > Metazoa > Chordata > Lepidosauria > Squamata > Colubridae > Ahaetulla > Ahaetulla prasina. Next base: position 114,988,238 of record NC_080543.1, on the reverse strand, counting down.
GGAGAACCGGTAGCAGAAATTTTGAGTAGTTTGGAAAACCGGTAATTACCATCTCTGATGGGCCCTGCCCACATCTATTCTCTGCCTCCCGAGTCCCAGCTGATGGGGAGGAAATGGGAATTTGGCAGTAACCTTCCCCTGAGTGCGGAGGGAATGGAGATTTTACAGTATCCTTCCCCTGTCATGCCCACCAAGCAACGCCCACCAAGCCATGAACACAGAACTGGTAGTAAAAAAAATTGAATGCCACCACTAGTAGAACTTTAGTGCGGTCAAAGAACATCTCCAACATTATTGCATGAGACATTCTTAAAACAGAGCTATACATTCGGTCACAATCGTGACACCCATACTGAATTTGAGAAAGCAATTGTGGGCTGAACCGAACATATTCAGGGCAGTGGTAAGAATGGAATTAAAAGAAGACAAATCAGCTATCACAAGGCACACAGAGATTTAAAACAAACATTTACACATCATTCAAAAGAGAACCATAAAAAAGAAAAAGGTCAGAACACCTCTTTGCAAATAATCAATGCCCAGATAAACAGGGATTAACCCCAGGATTAATACCAGGCCAACAATCTAACAGTAAACAAACTCAAATCAAAGGACTACCAACTCAGATAAACAAACAGTAAACAATAGCCTAATCAAAGAACCATTAAAAAGAAAACAACACTCCTGCCAACGTTGTCAGAGACATAATATGAACAGGGAAAAATCCGCTCCCTTCTAACACCTTCTCTTCTGTACTACCATTATAGTTATCATTTTAAAAATAGGGACGTCAATGGTAACCTGCGAAAAGCTGTTGTATTGAATCTGTCAGAAAGCTGGACTCAATATTGCCCCCTATTATTCAAAGATAGTAATCAGCCGGTTCGGACCGGTTTACCCAAACCGGTAGGGGGAATCACGGGTGGACCTGTCCACCTGCCCCGGCTTTATGCCACCCTATTTAGGCACATTTTTGAGGCCGGGCACATGTGTGGAAGGTGTGCACGCCAGCAAAGTGCATACGCAGAAGGCCGGGTGCATGCGTGGATGTGTATGCTTACATTTGCAAACCGGTAGGAAAAGTACGTGAATATTACCTCTGGTGTGATTCATTTTTGGAGCTCTACTAGTTAAGATTGTTTCAGATAGAGTTGTCCTAGATAAAAATCTAGGACTATTTTTTTTTTAGGAATACTGTATTGCACATATTGTATATTTCAATTATTGCATCATTTCCTAAGACCAAGCAGTTAAATGAAAGGAGGCCCATGGTTCCCATTTGTATAAGCAGTTGTTCACCACAGTAAAGAACAGATAGAATTGCACTGTGAGTAGGAAAAGTCTAGAACAGACCTGGTGGACTACTAAGTTATGGATAATAGCTCACCCATGTCTTAATAATCTTATTTTTGAAATCTATTTAAAAACTGGAAAGAAAATGTTCTTGAAACATCTGGAAAGCCACCGTTTATGGCTAGAAAGGAGTTTTCATTTGAATCTCAATTTCTGCAATTAGAAAGAGGAGAACATTGATACAAGATACAAGAAAAAGAGGAAACAGAATATTATATAGTGTGGGAGAAATGGTACGAATGGCTAGAGGAGAGAGATAAAAGGCAAGGAAAGATCAAATAAGGAAGATATAGGAGTAGACATGTAACAACAAATAAGAGGAAACAGAAAAAATGTAGCTTGAAGAAATGAAACTGGGTACACTGTTATTTATATGTATATATGTAAATAAATTAATATTAGACTTGTATATATAAATGATACATTGAAATAAGGGAGAAAAAATGGACAAGTAAGAAATATCTAACTGTTGGAAAGAAATGATTGTTTAAAGATTCCTTTTTGTTTTTTGAAAAAAGTTTAATAAAATTATTTTAAAAGAAAGAAACAAAGAGGAGGACATTGCATCCTCAACAGCCTTGCAAGTTTTTGTTGTCCAAGGAGTCAAGAAAATGGTTACAAAGCTGTGAAGATAAAAGCAGCTTACTATCCAATTTGAAATATGGAAATATCACAATGGTAGAATATACAATGGTATTAGTTTGGTAGTAGTGCATATTGACACTGAATCACTTTCATCACTAAATAAAGCTATTAATAGTGAAAATACGTTAATTCATAAATAGGTGTAATGGTAAAACAGTTAACTAATAAAAGTATCATATTTTTCAGAGTATAAGACGCACCTTCCCCCGCCCACAAAAGAGGGTGAAAATCTGGGTGCGTCTTATACTCCGAATGTAGCCCTGCCCAGCTTCTCAAATGGAGGTTTCACAGGCTGAAATGAAGCTTCAGAAATGAAGCTTCAGAAAAGAAGTCCCCAAACAGAGCTTCAGAAAAGAAGCCCCCAAACAGAGCTTCAGAGGCTTTTTTTCTGAAGCTGTTTCGGAGGCTTTTAGAGGCAGAAAAAAGTTTTTTTCTGAAAGAGAGTTTCAGAAGTTTCAGAGGCAGAAAAAAAAAAGCAAAAAAAAAAGCAAGGCACAGAGCTCTACAACCAAGGAACCTGTTGCTAAAATTCACCTCTGGGAACAGCTGATTGGGGGTATTCCGGGAGGCAGATCCACTTGCCAATCAGCTTTTTTCTTATTTTCCTCCCCAAAACTAAGGCATGTCTTATATTCCGTTGCGTCTTATACTCCAACAAATATAGTAAATAATAAAACTGTGTAGAGAGGGAGAGAGATTGACAGGTATGCAGATGGTGTTACCGAAAAAAGCTGAAACTAGGGTTAAATTTCTGATTATAGAAATAAGATTGCTTCCTCTAGTAATTCTAAAAGGTATTAATATGTGCAAGTGAGCAAGACATGTATTTTGTTCATGCATTTTTTACCTTGGTTCCATGAAACCCATGGCAATGTTTATGCAAACCCAGGACCATCAAAACTTGTTTCACTGTTATAACATAAACAATACTTTCAAATACGTAGTGAATTCTAGAAAGATCAGTCTGGTTCCATATTACTATTACTTCCTGAAATGAAGGCTCAAGATATTTCTGTGGAAGGATGAAGGAGGAGGAGGAGGAGGAGGAGGAGGAGGAGGAGGAGGAGGAAGGGAGGGAGGGAGGGAGGGAGGAAGAAAAAAGAAAGAAAGAAAGAAAGAAAGAAAGAAAGAAAGAAAGAAAGAAAGAAAGCTTTAAAATTAAGTGGCTCTAATTAAACTAGAATAAATTTTCATAGACCAAGCTATGCTATCCAGATTTTTGATCTATATTCTATGATACAATACCACTTGTGAGAAATTCCAGAGTATTTGCTTATATTCTTATTGGGGAATGATGGATTGTTGGAAAATAATTCACTATTTCTGAATGATAGTGCCAGCTATTAGTGTGTACTGTGTAGGTGTAGAAAGTGGTGCCCTACTTCATGGTAATAGCTTGGCTAAAATACATTGGCAGCTGCCCTTCTTTGCATTGTGGATTTCCACAATGGGTAAAACTTCCGTTCCCAGAGCTTCTAGGCATATATAGTAGTGAAGAAATGTTGGCAATTATACATTCAACATATCTGGAGGAAACCAGATTGGGGTGGCTGACTTAATGTGAGCTTATCGTTGTAGCTAACCAGGCTTCTAGGTTTTATTCAAGAAACAATGGTTAAAAACAACTGCTTCCATCTGTGAGTTCAATGCAGAGAATCCCATAGTAAGCAAATTGGAGAGTCTTCATATCCATTGCCCAGGCTTTTGAATAGACCATGGAGAGAACATGTTATCCATACTTCCCCCTGGAGAAATATGCCAACTCGCTTTATCTTACAAAGACAGATGGTTGCCAATGTATATTTACCCACAGGAGAGGATTATGTGCTCATAAGGAAAAAGTAAATGCAGTTGCTTTGGGAAAGCATATGTTAATTTGAAAGCGGTTGTTAGACTCATGAAAATAATAATATCAATGAAACTTGGTACATATAAGTGTGTATTTTCAGATATGCTTTGAATGTATATGTGTTCAGATCAAAATGCCCTTTTGAAACAAATCTAAAACTGACCAAATGACTTACCAGACCAAAATCAATCATGATCCAAATTCCTTTGGGAGACTTAATAATAACAACAGAGTTGGAAGGGACCTTGGAGGCCTTCTAGTCCAACCCCCTGCCCAGGCAGGAAACCCTACATCATCTCAGACAGATGGTTATCCAACATTTTCTTAAAAATTTCTAGTGTTGGAGCATTCACAACTTCTGCAGGCAAGTCGTTCCACTTATTAATTGTTCTAACTGTCAGGAAATTTCTCCTTAGTTCTAAGTTGCTTCTTTCCTTGATCAGTTTCCACCCATTGCTTCTTGTTCTACCCTCAGGTGCTTTGGAGAACAGCCCAACTCCCACTTCTCTGTGGCAGCCCCTGAGATATTGGAACACTGCTATCATGTCTCCCCTAGTCCTTCTTTTCATTAAACTAGACATACCCAGTTCCTGCAATCGTTCTTCATATGTTTTAGCCTCCAGTCCCCTAATCATCTTTGTTGCTCTTCTCTGCACTCTTTCTAGAGTCTCAGCATCTTTTTTACATCGTGGCGACCAAAACTGAATGCAGTATTCCAAGTGTGGCCTTACCAAGGCTTTATAAAGTGGCACTAACACTTCACGTGATCTTGATTCTATCCCTCTGTTTATGCAGCCCAGAACTGTGTTGGCTTTTTTAGCAGCAGCTGCACATTGCTGGCTCATATCTAAATGGTTATCCACTAGGACTCCAAGATCCCTCTCACAGGTACTACTATTGAGCAAGGTACCACATATACGGTACCTGTGCATTTTGTTTTTTTTTTGCCTAAATGTAGAACCTTACTTTTTTCACTGTTGAATTTCATTTTGTTAGATAGCGCCCAATGTTCAAGTCTGTCAAGATCTTTCTGTAATTTGAGCCTATCTTCTGGAGTGTTGGCTATTCCTGCCAGCTTGGTGTCATCTGCAAATTTGATGAGTTCCCCATCTATCCCCTCGTCCAAGTCATTGATGAAGATGTTGAAGTGTACTGGGCCTAAAACAGAGCCTTGGGGTACTCCACTGCATACTTCCCTCCATGTGGATGTAGTTCAGTTGAGGACTACGAACTTAGAAGAGACTGTTCTAGATTTATCTTTCCAAACATGAACTACTCACTGCTTTACCCAAATAGCTCTTGCACTTAATAGAATTAATGGGAAATAGTTGAAATATGCTCTATCTTTGGGACTGAAATCCCATTTCACACCTAATAAACGTATTCTTTCATACATGCTAATAGAATAATGTTGCTAAAAAGTAATATTTTCATAATAGACCCACACAATTTCATGGTCAGATCGCAATTCAAGCTGGCTTTAGGAAATGGCTGAGGGACATGAGATATTATTGTGCATGCATCCTGTATAATTGAGAAAGTAAAAAATATATATCAAAAAGAAGTCAGTGTGGGCTTCATTGTTTATAGAAATGCCTTTGTGTTGATTAGAATAGAATAACAGAGTTGGAAGGGACCTTGGAGGTCTTCTAGTCCAACCCCCTGCTTAGGCAGGAAACCCTACACCACTTCAGACAAATGATTATCCAATATCTTCTTAAAAACTTCCAGTGTTGGAGCATTTACAACTTCTGGAGGCAAGTGGTTCCACTGATTAATTGTTCTAACTGTCAGGAAATTTCTCCTTAGTTCTAAGTTGCTTCTCTCCTTGATTAGTTTCCATCCATTGCTTCATGTCCTGCCCTCAGGTGCTTTGGAGAATAGTTTGACTCCCTCTTCTTTGTGGCAGTCCCTGAGATATTGGAAAACTGATATCATGTCTCCTATAGTCCTTCTTTTTATTATATCAAGTGTAAATTCATTTAGAAAAACGGCAGTCCCAAAATATCTCATGCAGATCACTAAGCATCCGCAGAAACTTAATGACACATAAACATCAATCAATCAATCAATCAGATTTCAATTGCTTGCAAAGAACATCTATTTTCAGCTTGCCAATATGCAACTTTTATTAGCCATCATTATTTATTTATTTTCCTATGAATTACATTAAAAAATGCTTTGCATGGTAAGGCCTCATCTGGACAGAAAATTCACCAAACTATTTTCAATCTTTTTTTTCCAGCTTTTATTATTTATTTATTTATAAAGTGTGGCTTGTGTGACCCTTAGTTCCCAGAGACTCCAAATGACTTACATTAAGCATAATGATCTAAATAAACATTTCTCTATTCTATACTGTCTTTCTCATAGTCCCAAAACTCTTTTTTGCAGAGGAATGTTTTGAAGGTTCTTCAGAAGCCAATAGGAATGGGGCACTCAAGGGCCAATCCAGTTATTCAGTGGCAATTGTTCCATAGAAGAAGAAGAAAGCTCGAAGATAACTCTCTATATATGGCATTTTCTAAGGGGAGAGAACCTTAACAAGTCTTCTGTCCCAATTTTTGTAGATTTATTTAGGTTGTAAGTCCTGCAGGGCTTTAAAGGTGAAAGTATTTTAAGTTGCCCTTGAAAACAGAGTGAAAAGCCAATGCCGCCTCTAGTTGTGGTGTCATGCGATAAATAAGGTTCTCTCCAAAGCCTTACATCAGCCGAGGTAGTATTATTCCACAAATATTTTCCTTATCTCACCTTATATTAGTGCTGTCCATGATTGCCTTCTTTATCTCATCTTATATTATGCCCATTTTATTAACTGAAATTGCTAGGATCTGTTATTCCAAAAAATTCTGAAAAATGACAACTGGGGAAGACTGCTTGAAACATAGATAAATACATATATTTAAGCAGTGGTGGGATTCAAGTAATTTAACAACCAGTTCTCTGCCCTAATGATTTCTTCCAACAACCAGTTTGCCAAACTGCTCAGAAAGTTAACAACCGGTTCTCCCGAAGTGGTGCGAACTGGCTGAATCCCACCACTGCATTTAAGTATTTTCAGGGCCCGCCCCCAAAGACTGTAAGAGCTAACCATTAACAATAATGTTTGCAGATTGTACACATTCATTTGGACCATCTGGTATTTTTAGTATCAGTTGTACTTTATGAATGACAAGCAAGAGCAATTTCTTATCCATTATTCTAGACTTGAGATGGAATAATATGTCCAAATTCAAACATCTGAATCAATTAGCAGTATGAATCAATTAATGGACATCCCAGAAAAATAAAGTACAACAATTAAGCCTGGAAAAAAACAGTTCTATAGCATTAGGAATTTAGCCAAAATTGCTTCCTTCTTTTAGGATGAATTTATATATAAATCTAAATCAGGATTTTTAAGCCATGACTTTTTTTCTTGAGCAATATAATGCTAAGTCATAATGTCTCGCACTTCACAATAAATATGTAACATTTTATTTAGTTTAGCACATAACAATAGCAATAGCAGTTACACTTACATATCACTTCACAGTGCTTTACAGCCCTCTCTAAGCAGTTTACAGAGCCAGCCTATTGCCCCCAACAATTTGGCTCCTCATTTTACCGACCTCGGAAGGATGGAAGGCTGAGTCAACCTTGAGCCTGGTGAGATTCAAATTGCAGGCAGCCAGCAGTCAGCAGAAGTAGCCTGCAATACTGCATTCTAACTACTGCGCCACCACAGCTCTTGACATGCCATCTTAAAGAATAAAATAAAATTAGATAATTTTTAAATGATTTTAACTAATTTTTTAAAATTCAAAAATAGCTAAATTCTTGCAGGAGAGCTCATTCTAATTTAGAGTAAATTCTCTAAAATCCCATGAAATGTAGTAGCAGCATAAAATTTGGGCTACTTTGTGAAAGAGAGTCAGGCTTAAATAATAGCTAAACTTTGTTGGGTATGTTTCTGAGCAATTAACAATTCCAGCAAGACAAATACACTAGTCTTATTATGCTTATTTAGAGCCATAAAAGATTGGTGACCGATATTGGAAAAGATATCCATGTTCTGATCGGTAGATCTCCATGTTTTAAACTTTCTATAGGTGGCTATTTAGGCTATCGTACAATTAATGTCTACATTTCATAAGCTTAATCAATAATCCAACCAAAGTATGGAATGAGGCCGTGTGTGTAGAAAAAGCGACATAAAAATTGTCGCCTTTTCTGGAAGAAAAGAACGATGCTACTGATGCTTAAGGTATAATTTGGTGCAAAACATAGTGCCTTAAAAACATAGTAGCTTTATTTTGTTTAAAGCTCTTAGCTTTTGCAATCACAAGGAAAACTCATCACAATAAATATTTTAACCCTTGTTTCCCATTACGATTGCTTTGGTTGCAATTATTAATTTATGTTCATTGAACAGGAAGTTTTAAAAACTTTGCTTCATTAGATATGGGAACTTTTCATAAATATGTTAACGTGAAAGGCTTTGATATTTAGGTGATCATTTAGGAATATACAGTAGGAAATAAGCAAGCAAATAAAAGTAGTGGAAATCTTGTATGTTACGGAAGTAATATCTTTGCTTAAGTATATTTGGCCAGTTCCAGAGATAGGTTGAACCCGTCTTATGAAAAACTTTATGTCAGGGTTCCAAGGAACACCTCCAACGAAATAAAGCTCTGAGGCCTGAGGTTCCTCAAAGTTCCAATTTATTAGAGATGTCATGTTGGCACAGCTGGGAAAACCCAAAACTGAAAGCTTCCAGGTTTTCCACACCCAGCTGACAGTTCACAGCCCTGCCCCACACCCACAAGTTCATCATGTTGTCCAATCAACTCTTCACACTCAATTGGATACAATCTTCAGGCAGCCTCCATCAGACGTGATAACCAACAGCTTGAATTGGGCCTGGAAGCAACCTGGCAACTAATTATCTATTCTTGATGACTGCAAACTGAATTTATAGAGGTTATTACTGTTGATGTGTTACTTTAATATATGTGGATATATGCATAATTTTGTATTTATTTATTTATTTACTTACTTATTTTGTCATGTTTATGTAGTTTATATTGGAGGTGGTGACCTTTTGAGAGCTGTATACAACAAAATTTCATTTTAATGTATGCTGAGTAGTCTACATTCAAAGTGATAATAAAGTGATTGTTCTGTTCTGTTCTGTTCTGTTCCACCCTTTAGTAACTGAAATTGTAATCAGGTCATCAACTTTTCTAAAGATACCAGACAGATGGGCCTGCAGGTAAAGTCTGGGTAATACTAATTCATAGTATTAGTTCTTCCATCTATCTGATGCTGCTAATTTTAGCCTAGGGTTCTTTTTTAAAAACAAAACTAGAGATCTGATTAATCGTTATGGGAGGGTTCATATCTCTCACACTAAGGTAAATGTAATCCACACTCTGGCTTAGTATTAAGTGAACAACATTCTTCTTTCATTAAGAATTGTTGTGTATCTATTGTTGTATTGTAAGTATTCAGTGGGATTGGGGAAATTAATTAACTACTTCGTACATTGGCAAGTCTCTTCTTCATTACAATCCGATAATATTGCTTCTTTGCTTGTTATTAATGCTTTTTTTTTTAAAACAAAGCATACCACATGCTTGTCCAGCCACACACAGAGACACATACACAATATAGAGTGTGAACAATTATTTATAGGGAAAACATTCAAATAACGTTAGCATTAAAAAAAAAATCAGTCTTCTCAAATAACGGTGTAGTAATGAAGTACTGCATTACTTCTATGCTCTATGGGGAAATACTCAGGAACAAGGCTGATAACTCATTCTCATTTCATAAATCACACTGTGCTCGTGATGAAAGTTAATGTTTATAGCTACAATGCTTTAGGACTTAACTAGTCAAGGGGGGGTCTGCTTAATTATGAATGTGCATGGAATTATGATCGGTAGTAGAGACCCTAATTTTTAGGGACACTTCAATTGAGTATATGGATAATTTTGTAATTCTGAGCAACTTAATGATCATGGTAAATAATAATATCAATAGCAGTCCTCAGAGCAATCTGTATAAAAGTGGTAATAACATTAACATAATGCAAAGAAACTTACATCAGACAATCATACAGTGAAGTTTATCAGTCATCCCAATTTCATTCACCATCAAGTTTTCCTTCAAATAGTAGTTTGTTCTGAGAATCAGATAGATAGATAGATAGATAGATAGATAGATAGATAGATAGATAGATAGATAGATAGATAGATGCTGTAGCTAGATAGATAGATATGTTTAATAGCTAAACTATTAAACATATCTGTCTATCATCTATCTATCTATCTATCTATCTATCTATCTATCTATCTATCTATCTATCATCTATCCATCCATCCATCCATCCATCCATCCATCCATCCATCCATCTATTCTCTCTCTCTCTCTCTCTCTCTCTCTCTCTCAGATTTATATAGTCACCCAAAAGAAAAACTTTGCAACTTGCAAAAGAAACTTTGCAACTTGCAAAGCAAAGATGTAACATGTGGGGGTCTAGGAAGGCACATCATTGCCCGTACTGCTGCACTCTGTACCAGCTGAAACTTCTGGATACCCTACAAGGGCAGCCATGTGTGGCCCACATTGCAATAGTCCAAACTGGAGGTTATTAGAGCATAAGTGACTGTAAGCAGGTGAACAAGGCAAAGTTATGTAGATGCCCCTTAGTCACAACAACCAGTCACTCACTGAGCAGGAGTCATGAGTACAGGATGACTCCCAATGAGTCTGTCTGCCTGGGGTAGTGCAATTCGACCTAGTACCAAGTCTTCAAATTTATAAGTCAATGCTAGAAACCTGAAGGAAGAATTTTTTTTAGATTTAGTTATTTGAAAAGTCTATTGTACAATAGTTTCAATTCCTTGCCCTAAAATAGTGAGATCAAAGAATATACAATAAAAATCAGAATAAAATTGACAATAAAGAAGTATACAATTTGATGTACAATGTGTGAATATTATTGAAAAGAGAAGTTAATTTTGTATCTGTTCCATAGTTCAGAAAGCTCACCCGTTTTTCAAGAAAGAAACCAACCTGCCTTAAGAAAAACAAGTACCAACAAGAATATATTAATACCATTTATATTGTCTTAATTCCTTTCCCAGACTGTTTGATAGGTCTTTTTAAAATTACATTCATATTTTTTTTTTAAAAAAAGACTATACTTTTATTCATTAAGTTAATAGCCAGGTACATTTTCTGTCTATTTTCATAGCGTATATCCTTAATTTTATGAATTTTAAGTTTGTTTTTAAATATAGGTTTCATTAATTTTTTATTTAGGTTTTGATCTAATAATTTATTGCTGTTTGTTATGGCTGTGATACTTTTATAATGGTAGTAGTTTATGATCTGTGAATTTTATTTAGCTTCAGTAATTATTGTTGTTCTACTGTTAACCACAAAGCAACAAAATAAAATAAGTAGAATTTATTTATTCTGCTTTAGAATACTTCTAATTTGATTTCTAAAGTAGAAATATTTTATTAGAAATAAGTTTGCCTATCTTATCTGTGGTCACTTTACTTATTTATTTACCCACTAAAACATAGAATCAGTGGAAATTATCAACAGGAGTACAGTTTGCTGAACTTTACAAACGTTTCAAATACTGTTTGTATTGCAAGCAGTATCTATACATTAATGAATAATAGCAAGTGTCTATGGAGATTTTCAGTCTCCCAGGCACAACAACATAGGAGAACAAACCCATCAGAACAAAATTCAGCAGTCCATCTGCATTTAAAAGACAAAGGCCACTCTTTTGAAGATAGGAAAGTCCACATTTTGGACAGAGAAGACTGCTGGTTTGAAAGAGGGGTCAAAGAGGCCATCTATTTCAAAATTGAACAGCCCTCTCTCAACAGAAGAGTGGGATATGACATCATCTATCTCCAATCTATAACACAGTCCTTTCAGCAGTTCCAAGAAAGCTCCACACCCATTTGCACTACTCAGGTGACCCTGATGACGCAGATAAACCTCCAGGTGATTTTGCCAGAAGTATTTCATGAGAAGAGTACTCTACTCCTCTGCTCACAATAGAATCCCTTATGCCACCAGGCTCGAAATTTTGGGCTTGGACAACCTGGAACTACGCCACCTATAATCTGACCTAAGCATAGTACACAAAATTGTCTGCTACAATGTTCTACCTGTCAATGACTACTTCGGCTTCAACCTCAATAATATATGAGCACACAATAGATACAAACTCACTGTAAACCACTCCAAACTCGGTTGCAGAAAATACGACTTCAGCAACAGAGTGGTCAATGCCTAGAATGTTCTACCTGACTCCATTGTTATATCCTCAAACCAGAGGTGGGTTTTAGCAGGTTCTGACCAGTTCTGGAGAACTGGTAGTGAAAATTTTGAGAAGTTTGTAGACCGGTAAATACCACCTCTGACTGGGCCCACTCCCATCTATTCTCTGCCTCCCAAGTCCCAGCTGATCGGGAGGAAATGGGGATTTTGCAGTAACCTTCCTTTGGATTGGGATGGGAATGGAGATTTTACAGTATCCTTTCCCTGCCACACCCACCAAGCCACACCCACAGAACCAGTAGTAAAAAAATTTGAAACCCACCATTGGCTCAAACCCCCACAGCTTCAACCTTAAACTATCTACTGTGGACCTCACCCCATTCCTAAGGGGTCTGTAAAGGGGCATGCATAAGTGCACCAGCGTGCCTACTGTCCTTGTCCTACTGTCCCCATTTTTTTGTACTCATTTCCTGTGTTCATGTCCGTGTTTATACTTGTACATGTTATCTTGTACATATTTGACAAACTAAATACATAAAAACAAATTAAATAAATTAATGACTCACTAAAAGAATACAAATGACTAGCCGTCTGCAAGGAGTATAAATCCTTCCATTCCCTACCATCCAGGCAGAGCTGAAGAAGCTTCTTGGATGAGAAGCAAAACATCTTCAAAGAAAAACCAGAAAGTCCAGTTGCCTCTTGAAAAAAAGCACCTTTGGGGCATAATAGCAAGAAACTGAAGATCAGAAAAGGAAAGCAGTATAATAAAAAAATAAAATGAACCCAAGATATTTTTTTCATTAGTGTTAGATCACATAAAAGGAAAGTTACTGTGGAAAGAGGTAGAAGAGATTATAGATAATATCTCTCTCATTAAATTAGTATTAGGCTGCAATTTTGTTTTTTAAAGAAATTTTTAACAGATGACGACCCTTGTCTAAAAATATTATCTATGGCAATCCCATTGTGAAAGGCCAGGGGAAATCCTACAGTTTAGAGTTTTAATGGAATGAATAACATTTGCAGGATTATTATCTTTTCTCTAAATCTAAATAAATCCAAATGAGGAGATTAACCAGGGTAATTGGGACAGCAAAGAAACTTTTATGACAGTGAGGGGTTGTTTCAGCTATATTTAACAGAATAGACTTTTCCCTTGTTATATCTTAGAGGGATAAGCTCCAATTTTACAATAGTTGAATTGATAATAATGGTAGGATTAATAATAATTACACCTATGTCTCAAATGATTGTTTTGATATGAAGCAACACAAATTTTTCTTTGACAAAATGGATTCTGGTGACTTGAGTTTGGACTTATTTTCAACTTTGGATGTTTCAGGTGAGAAATCAAAACACTTTGCAAAATATATTTGTTTTCTCTTTGTGTTTAATTTTGCTTGATGATTTATTTATTCATAATGCTTCAGAATAAATAGAAATTCTGAAACAAACATGGCAATTATTCTGAAGTCCTTTCACTTCCAGAGTCTATGCTTATAATCCAATATTTTCATTTTTGGAAAAGGGGGGAGAGTTTTCCATGGATTTCCATACTCAGAATTCCCAACTGTGGAGAAACTATACAGAATATCTGTTCAATAGAATAATTTGGTTCTATTGAAATTACAGGGATAAATGCAAGTGGCTAAATATCTAGTTCTGTTTTAGACTAGAATTTGTAGCCTTACAAGATAAGCTCAAACAGGCTACACAGTTTTATATAATTGAGTTGTAATTAATATTCACATAAGGGTTGTTAAAGATTGTTTTATTCTGTATGATGTACAGTGAGGAAATGTTCTCTTTATAAACAGGATCATTTTATTTTAATACACCGCCCCCCGGAACCCTGTTTTGCTAATGTGCAAATTGAAAGAAAGAAAAGCAGATTAGAGTGTTCTGAGGGGGAAAAAAATCCATGTATTTGTCAGCTTTTATTTATTTATTAATAGCAACACAGTGCCTAAGATGCTGAGCTTGTCGATCAAAAGGTTGGCAGTTCAGCGGTTCAAATCCTTATGTTATGTTATGTTATGTTAAATCCCTAGCGCCGCATAATGGGGTGAGCTCCTGTTACTTGTCCCAGCTTCTGCCAACTTAGCAGTTCAAAAGCACATAAAAAATGCAAATAGAAAAATAGGGATCACTTTTGTTGGGAAGGTAACAGCATTTTTTGCACCTTTGGTGTTTAGTCATGCTGGCCACATGACCATGGAGACGTCTTCAGACAGTGCTGGCTCTTCAGCTTTGAAACAGAGATGATCACCACTCGCTAGAGTCGGGAACGACTAGTACATACGTGTGAGGGGAACCTTTACCTTTATTTATTTATTAAATTTATACACCATCCATTTGACTGTTAAATCAACTTCACCTCAAAGTCCTTCTCTTTGCCGTATTTATGGTTAATACAAAACTAATTTCCAAAAATGTATCATTTCTACAAATACTTTCCTTCAAGAGAGTAAAAGGTGTAGATTTGAAGTTACTCATAAGGCAGTGACCTTTTTACTCTGTTTTGTAAAGGACTTCTTTAAGCTCTTTTTAAAAGAAAAAAAAAAAGCTATATTACTTTTATGGTCGTTGTCAACTACCCAATTAAGAATAAGGAACAGCATTTATGAGAAGTATAATCCATGAAAATAACCTGGCAACTCAAGCAATTAAGACTTTTTTTCTCCACAGATCAAGGTTTGCTTGGTTGTTCTTCCCTCTTTCCCTTTTCATATGTTTTTTTTACTTTTAGTGAAGTTAAAACCTGGTCTCTTCAACCCATCCCTCTCTCCACTCCAATAGCTTTTCACCATCTGTTTTGTGCTTGACAGCAATAACAGTGGAGGTTGAAAGATTGAAAGCTACACGTGAATGTGAAAATCAGTTCCCCAGCAGTAAGTGCCAAGCTAGGACAGAGTTTGAGAAGGAGGTAAAAAACTGTTACCAGGCAACATGTTTGTACATTAGGAGATCCTTCTTGTTGTTAAACTCTCT
The DNA here is from genome assembly GCF_028640845.1 of Ahaetulla prasina. NCBI lineage: Eukaryota > Metazoa > Chordata > Lepidosauria > Squamata > Colubridae > Ahaetulla > Ahaetulla prasina. Next base: position 114,973,102 of record NC_080543.1, on the reverse strand, counting down.
AAAAAGTTGGTACAGTAGCATGACTGAACAACAAATGATTCTTTCTAATTAAGAATAGGTAGGGATGCAGTAGCTCAGTGGCTAAGATGCTGAGATTGTCAATCGAAAGGTCAACAGTTCAGCGGTTCGAATCCTTAGTGCTGCATAACGAGGTGAGCTCCTGTTACTTGTCCCAGCTTCTGCCAACCTAGCAGTTTGAAAGCACGTAAAAAATGCAAGTAGAAAAATAGGGACCACCTTTGGTGGGAAGGTACCAGCATTCCATGTGCCTTTGGCATTTAGTCATGGCGGCCACATGATCACGGAGACGTCTTCGGACAGCGCTGGCTCTTCGGCTTTGAAACGGAGATGAGCATCGCCCCCTAGAGTTGGGAACAACTAGCACATATGTGCAAGGGGAACCTTTACCTTTACCTAATTATGAATGCATTAAGAAGATAAGTGGACCTTGATGTACTTACCTTAAAACATGAACAGGTAAACAAGGAGAAGTGTTCCCTTAAATATAAATAAGTTGTAGAAAGGTTTTTTTGGGGCAAAGGAACTTGACCTCAAGTTAACACAGAAATCTGAGATATGGAGGAAAAGGAATGATTTTTAATTGAATGGATTACAGTCTGATACATACCGTGAACCTTTTACTGTTTTTAAAAGTAGTTCAAAATTCAAAGCGTCTTCAGAGAGCTTCATGTCTTTCTTGGCACTCCATCTGCTAATTAAAGAATACTTATAAGCTTTACTCTTGCAGGTAATATTAAATACAGTTTCAAGCCTGTAAGCTAAACTCTTTAATTGTAGCAATAGACATTGCTTTTCAGATAAAAACCAATTAAATATTCAAAGAAAGTTACAGAAGGTCTGGATTATTGCCCAGAATCTAAGTAATAGCACTAGAACGGGGGCCAAGGTTGTGCGGGGCAGATAGAAACATTAAGAACAAATTGGGAAAAGTTATAAATGTATTTATATCTGCCGTCTCTAAGTTTGCATCATAATTTCCTGTTTTCCATTGTCTAACCTTTCTAATCATCAAACTTATACATCACAAGTTCATTTTTTTCCAACTTTAGCAAAAGGGGTTTCCAGTTACTGTTAAGAAAATCAGAAACTATTTCTTTATAAAATTTTCTTTTTCAATTTTTGTATATTTCCTCTTTTTCTTATTTTCCTTCTTATCAATTAACTTATCAATTAAATTATCTTCTTTTTTCTTCTCTAACATTTGTCTTGCTTTTGTCTTGTAGGGAATTCTTCAATAAAAATATTTTTTAAAAGAATAAATTTTCTTTCAAACACCTTTTAAGCATTTAATTTAAAAATAATCATTAATGCTACTCAAACTTTCACATTTTGGTGTCTGAAAAATAAATTAATGTATATTTAATTATTGTTTAGTCTTCCGAGTCATTATAAAGTAATTTGAAACTATAGGTCTGTAGTGTTATTGGCTTGGACTTGCTAAGAAGGAATTACTAAATAATGCCTAAATGATATTATTGAATTTTATTCACGGAATTTGAATTAACCGATCAATTAATACCATAGTATTAATAAAAGAATCAGTTTTTGATGGCAGATTAAACTTTAGCATTTGATATTTTTAAAAAAAAAAAGAAATCTGGGGTATATTTTAAACAAACTCTTTTGACTTTGTGTTCTGATTTCTTTTATCACACTACAGCTGGATTTAAACTCAGCATTTCTATTTGTTTTCCAGAACTATCTGGGGTGGTAGAGAAGGATGTGTCCATGCAGCTCCTGAAGAAATTCAACCTCCTCAATCAAGCAGCAGTGAAAATCCTGATGAATATATGCCCAATTAATTCATATAAAGCACAACTGAACAGTAGGGACCAGTGGTGGGATTCAGCCGGTTCTCTCCAGATCAGGCAAATTGGTAGCGGCAACTAAGGAAGGCTCCACTCACCCACCCAAAGATAATGTGGGAGCATCGGGCATGCACAGAGGGTGTGCGCATGCACAGAGGTGGCACGTGCATTCACATTTGCAAATCGGTAGGGAAGGTAAGTGAATCCCCACCTCTGGTAGGGACAGATGGGATAGCATCATAAAGAGTGAGAACTGTTGGGCACAGAATATGGGTGTGAGCACCTGGACATCCTTGTGGAACAGAGGTTAAAGAAAAACCAAATGAAAGAATCCATAGACAGTGCCAGGTATTCACAACACCTGACCTGGATGAAGAGAAAGAAGAAGCAGGTGAAGCAGGGGTAAAATGCTCCCGGTTCGGACTGGCTCGCCCGATCCGGTAGCAATGACGGTGGGTGGTTCGCAAAACTGGTAGCAAAAATCCCTGGCCCCACCCCCTGCCTCTGCTGAGCCACGCCATCATCAGAGGGTTTTTTTTTTAACTTTTAAAAGCAGTTTTTCTTCAGCCAAAAGCATGCCTTTAAAAGTAAAAAAAAAAGCGGCTCAGCTGAGATCGTCAGAACCCTTTAAACTCTTTTTTTTTAAACAACCTCTTCGGCCGAAGAGGTTGTAAAAAAAAAAGTTTTATAAGGCTCCTCTGGTGATCCCAGCTGAATTCCTCATCACCAAAACCTTAAAAAACATGTTTTCCGAAGAGCTTGTAGAAAACCTCCTTTTAAGAGGTTCTGGCCTGCGATAAGTCACTTACCTAATTAACTGCTTCTTTCGGGCTGGGAAAGCCATGTTTACATCAGTTGCATCAGCTAGCAACTGAATCTGCCTGCCTGTAATCCATTTCCTCAGTCAGCAACTGAATCTGCCTGCTTTGCTGGCTGAGGAACTCTGGGAATTGAAGTCCACAAATCTTAAAGTTACTAAGGTTGGAGACCCCCGATCTAAAAAATATAAATAAAATAAAATAATAAAATAAAATATTTGTACAGCTTTCTGAGATTTGGTGTGTATCTGTAGTGTTTCACTCTAACTACACAAACACACAAAATCTCACAAAGCTGTATGTGGCATTTTGTGTGTGTGTGTGAGAGAGAGTCAGTTGTATTGTGTTGTGTATGTGTAAAGTGTGAAAGTTTGTTTTGGTACCTCTTATTGTTTTGTATACTTTGTTTATTATTTTTATTATTTATTGTTATTGGCCATGCCCACCCAGTCATCTGATTACCAAGCCATGCCCACCAATTAAGCCACGCCCACAGAACCAGTAGGGAAAAATTTTAGATTTCACCCCTGAGGTGAAGCTATAGCAAAACACTAGGAGCAAGATTGACCATTGCTATTTTCTTATTCCTATAAGTATTTGTATTTGCTATAGTATTCTGTGCTGAATTAAGCAAGTATAAAGAATCCACACAGATTTGCAAATAATTTGTTGGCTTTTTCAGTATCAAACAAGATCAGCTAATACGGATGTCAGATCCTACCATACAATTCAAAAGGATCTCCTTGATCTCATTTGTTCTATTAAACAATAAAATATAGAAGCCATTCAAAGCGCACATAGACAGTACTAAGCCATTTAATTTTTTATTCATTTTCCACATTTCCACTCTGCCATAAAACATCCATGGCATAACTATTATAAAAATAGTAAAACACTACAACCGAAATATATAATTGCAATCAATTAAAAGCTTCTTCAGAACAAGTTTAAAAGCTAGATGAGCCCAATCTATGTGAGGGACAACGTAGAGTAGTAAATTTACGATAAATAAGAATACCCTATGTAGAAGAATGGGCATTGATTTCAATTAGGTTCACTTCTGTGTGTGGAAGAAATCTGAAATAGATTAACTGTCAGGTCCAAAATTCTGCTAGACTTCTACTGAAAGAGGAATAATTGGGGTCATTTTTGTCTTCTTTATCTTGGCCATATTCTTCCTGCTCATACTAATAAAAATAAAAAGAACGTCACCATAATGTTTCCCAGCAACCCAGAGGATGTCCAGAATATGGAAGGGGTTCTAGCATATGTATGGATAATCTTACCTGTATGTAAATATCTCCAAACCATTTCCCTTTTATCTTATCTTTCTACCTTTAAAATAGGCAAAAATATCCCACTGCATATTATACCCCAAGATTCTTTTCTAAGGATCAAAAAATGATGATTTTCATGGATTATGGGCCGGCATAACACAAACACACATGTGCACACACACACCTGTACAAATGCTGAGCATTATTATATTGCAGGAAGAATAAAATACATTAAGTGTAATACAGAGCAGAAATGAAGATGGAGATGGGCAGCCTAGAAACATGAAATATAAATAAGTAAAAATAAATAAATACAGCAGCATTTGGGAATTACTTAGAGAAATCCATCTCTGTACAATGTCATTATGATATACAACAAGCAATATTTAGGGACTTGGAATCTATTCTGCTTCCAAAAAAAAAATGTTTACATGAGATTACCTAACAGTCTGATTTCAATATTTAGAACATAGAACATTAGAGTTGGAAGGGACCTTGGAAATCTTCTAGTCCAGCTCCCTGCACAAGCAGGATACCCTATACCATTCCAGACAAGTGGCTGTCCAATCTCTTCTTAAAATCTGCCAGGGATCGAGCACCCACCTCTGAAAACAAGCCATTCCACTGGTTTATTATTCTCACTGTTAAGAAATTTCTCCTTAGTTCTAAGTTGCTTCTCTGCTTGATTAGTTTCCATTCATTGCTTCTTGTCCTTTGGAAAATAGGTTGACCCCCTCTCTCTTATTTGTGACATCCCCTCAAATATTGGAACACTGCTATCATGTCTCCCCTAGTCCTTCTTTTTATTAAACTAGACATACCGAGTTCCTGCAACCGTTCTTCGTATGTTTTAGCCTCCGGCCCCCTAATTATCTTTGTTGCTATTCTCTGCACTCTTTTTAGAGTCTCAACATCTTTTTTTTATTTCTTTTTGTCACAACAGTATACACAAACAATTGTCATAGATAAAACAACATATCTTGAAGAAATATATATATATATATATATATATATATATATATATGTAAAAAAAATATGCATCAACTATATTAATTTGATATAATGAAGGGAACAATAGGATAGGAACAGTAGGCACTTTTGTGCTCTTATGCACGCCCCTTATAGTCCTCTTAGGAATGGGGTGAGGTCAATAGTAGACAGTTTTTGGTTGAAGATTTTGGGATTTTGAGTAGAGACTATGGAGTCATGAAATGAGTTCCAAGCATTAACAACTCTATTACAGAAGTCATATTTTCTGCAATCAAGTTTGAAGCGGTTGACATTTAGCTTGAATCTATTTTTTGCTCTTGTAATATTGCAATTGAAGCTGAAGTAGTCTTTTATAGGAAGGATATTGCAATAGATGATTTTGTGTGTTAAACACAGATCATGTCGAAGTCGACAAAGTTGTAAATTTTCTAATCCCAGGATTTCAAGTCTGTCGGTATAAGGTATTTTATTGTTTTTGGAGGAGTGAAGAACTCTTCTAGTAAAATATTTCTGGACTCGTTCTATTGTATTAATGTCAGAGATGTGGTATGGGTTCCAGATGGATGAGCTGTATTCAAGAATCTTCTTTATATTGTGGTGACCAAAACTGGATGCAGTATTCTGAGGCTTTATTAAGGCTTTATAAAGTGGGACTAATACTTCATGTGATCTTGATCCTGTCCCCGTTAATGCAACCTAGGAGTGAATTGGCTTTTTTGGAAGCTGCAGCACACTGCTGGCTCATCACCCATCACATTTGACATTGGACACACATCACTTGAAAGCTGTTGACCAATTGAGTTGACTGCTATCAAGAGCAACAAATGCAACTTTTTGATAAGGAAAATTTGGTATAAATTTTTAGTCAACTCATATAAAGTTCTTTTTTTTTTTCCTCATTCCTTTCATCTCCTGCTGAAGCCCTAGAGGAACAATAGAAAGTTGTGAATAATAATTTGGCAAGCCTTGAAGATATTATGCTTGTTCTAAGCGTGCTAGAGAGTAATACAAATATGTTTTGTCAAATAAGAAGCACAAAGAGAAATGCTTTTATATTCAAAGATCTTCTCCAACAAAAGACCATTTATCCCTTGGTTCACATATGGAGCATCAGAAATCAGACCTACTATTTTCTAATTTAAAGTCTATCAACTTTAAATTGTGTGTGGTGTATTTTAAATAGTCTTCTGCGATAGAATTTTATCAAACATAACCGGATTTAAATTTCTTTTCAGATCAGACAATGGCACTTCTTATTGTACCTTGATGGCAAAAGAATATCAATCTCTGAGCTGTAAAAGAGATAAGGATACTAACAATTGTTCCATCTTCTATGCTACAATTAATGCAGAGATCTAACTTCTTAAGCCCAAGGGGTTAACTTTCATTTAGAAATATATTGTGCCAGATAAAAACCCGTTCTCTTTCCCCAAGTTTGTTTTCTATATTTCCTCAATCCCCAAGTTATAGAGTATTTTGGCTCCATTTTAAGATATGTATTTCATTCTAAAATCTTGAGGCAGTTATTAGTTTATTTTATGTTTATTTGCAACCAATATTTTCTTTTAAGCAACACCATATAAAAGCTTTAAGTTACCATAAAGCAACATATGGAACTGAGATGGATGAGGAAAATTGTCTAAAGAGCTTTGTGCAAATTTCATTTGTACATTTTGCAAGAAAAAAAGCAAAAAAAAAAAAGTCAAACGATAAGTGAACTCTGGGGACAGAGAGAAGGAAATGAGAGATATACAATGAAGATAAGAGTGATATGATGGGTAAGGCTAATTTGATCAGTTTAATTTGTTACATTGTTGCTATTTTTTCAGTTGTTTTTTTCAAATGACATTCTTTAGTCTGATTGTTCTTTGTAATACATATTCAATTTATAAAAAACTAATTAAAATAATGTTATAAGCTATGTTGTAATACATATTCAACTTATAAAAAACTATAATTAAAAATAAATGTAGTAACTTTATACAAAAAATAAGATCATGGTTCCCAGACCTCTCAATTCCTGGCAAATAGATGGGGAAGAAATGGAGGTAGTGACAGATTTTATTTTCCTGGGCTCCAAGATCACTGCAGATGGGGGCTGCAGCCAAGAAATTAAAAGACGCTTGCTCCTGGGGAGAAAAACTATGGCAAACTTAGACAGCATACTAAAGATCAGACAAATCACCCTGCCAATAAAGTGTGTATAGTCAAGGCTATGGTTTTTCCAGTTGCAATCTATGGCTGTAAAAGTTGGACCATAAGAAAGGCTGAGCACCAAAGAATTGAGGCCTTTGAACTATGGTGCTGGAGAAGACTTCTGAGAGTCCCTTGGACTACAAGATGATCAAACCGGTCAGTCATAGAGGAGATCAACCCTGACTGCTCTTTAAAAGGCCAGATCCTGAAGATGAAACTGAAATACTTTGGCCACCTAATGAGAAGGAAGGACTCACTGGAGAAGAGCCTAATGCTGGGAAAGATTGAGGGCAAAAGAAGAATGGGACAACAGAAAATAAGGTGGCTGGATGGAGTCACTGAAGAAATAGGTCTGAGCTTAAATGGACTCCAGAGGATGGTAGAGGACAGGAAGGCCTGGAGGAAAGTTGTCCATGGGGTCGCGATGTGTCAGACACAATTTTGCAACTAACAACAACAAACTTTATACACTGGAATAATAAAGAGGGCATTCTCAAGGGGGCATAACATTCTCTTAAAAATCTGGTTAGAAAACCCTGTATATATATTTGGCCTCCTATTTACTGTCAGAGGCCTTCAGGAACTTCTTCTGCAGCCAGCAAGGCCAGCAAAACTTTCCTGAAGTACTCTGCAGCCATAACAGAGCTCTGGATCAATCTGGAGCTCTGTTATTGGCTTCAGAGACCTTCAGGAAAGCCTTGATGGCTACAGAAGAAATGGGCCAGCAAGGCAGGTGTGCGGGTGTGCGAGGCCTGGCTGACTGTCCAAAGGTAAGTAGGAGGGAAGCTCCACCACCCCCATCCCCACCATAGCTTAATTTTTACCCATGCACCCTGGAGTGGGTGCGGTCTTAATTAGGGCTTATTTTTTTTGGGGGGGTAGGGCTTATATAATGAGCGCATGTGTAAAAATCAAGCTAGGACTTATTTTCTGAGTAGGTCATATTTTCGGGGAAACATGGCACTAATTTTTGTGATATGTCCCCAGAAATACAGGTTTGTATTAAAATTATTCTGCTCCCAAGCCGATACAAACTTAAGCAAAAATTGTTATCTACCAAAAAATGACATTAATTCCTCCTTTTAGCTAAAGGCATGACAATTGAAAAAGACCTTGGCCATGCCACTTAAAATTCAATGAAATAATTACCTTGTTGTGCAATCACTGGAAACAAATGATAAAAAAATGCAAAATATGTATGAGAAATCATTGGGAAAGAAATTGAAAATAACATGTTCATGCTTTTATGGAACTCATTGTAGTCATACCTGGAATAAACTGTTTCTTGATTTTATGCTGCTTCAATCAAGTGAATCTAAATCTTATAGCAAATGGATATACCATGAGAGATTTGATAGATGATGATGATAGATAGATAGATAGATAGATAGATAGATAGATAGATAGATAGATAGATAGAGATAGATGATAGATAGATGATAGATAGATAGATAGACAGATAGACAGAGAGAAAGATAGACACTGTGAACAGAACAAATCAGCACAATAAACAATGTCCACTCACATCTCATGGATCCAACATATGGATCTATGTTGTTGACTTCTCACTCCAAATTCCTACTTACACAAAATTTAATTTCGGTCAATGTAACAAAGGAAGGACATGATAAAATAGGAAAAGGCATAAAAATCATACCCAGAATACTGAAACAGCATTGCATTAAAACCCTAACTCAAATTTGGATCTTTAATATCACAGAAGTATTGCATCTGTTGCAATGCAGAGAATCCAATGTTCTTTCCTTGGCTTCTTGCAAGGTCTTAAAAATAAATGTAGTAACTTTATACAAAAACTAAGATCATGGTTCCCAGACCTCTCAATTCCTGGCAAATAGATGGGGAAGAAATGGAGGTAGTGACAGATTTTAGATCAACCCTGACTGCTCTTTAAAAGGCCAGATCCTGAAGATGAAACTGAAATACTTTGGCCACCTAATGAGAAGGAAGGACTCACTGGAGAAGCGCCTAATGCTGGGAAAGATTGAGGGCAAAAGAAGAATGGGACAACAGAAAATAAGGTGGCTGGATGGAGTCACTGAAGAAATAGGTCTGAGCTTAAATGGACTCCAGAGGATGGTAGAGGACAGAAAGGCCTGGAGGAAAGTTGTCCATGGGGTCGCGATGTGTCAGACACAACTTTGCAACTAACAACAACAAACTTTATACACTGGAATAATAAAGAGGGCATCCTCAAGGGGGCATAACATTCTCTTAAAAATCTGATTAGAAATTTGGCCTTTGGTAACTAATGACCTCAGAAAGAATTATTCTTCTGAAAAATACCCCCAGATTCTTTCTCAAATGATACAGTACTAGGCAATGGGATAGGTACCATTTTAGCCTTATATTAGTTTGTTTCATCAGCTGTTCACTCACTCACTCTCTCACACACACACACACACACACACACACACACACACACACACACACAAAATTACATACATACATACATACATACATACATACATACATACATACATACATACATACACAGTAATCCAGGCCAATGCCATCAGTCTAAGATACCAGAAAGAATCCCTTCCCAGATGCTGTGCCTTTGGAATCTCATGGACCAATATTTTCTGTTGGCTCCAATATTTTTTAGTATTACCATGTTTCCCCGAAAAGAAAACCCTGTATATATATTTGGCCTCCTATTCGCTGTCAGAGGCCTTCAGGAACTTCTTCTGCAGCCAGCAAGGCCAGCAAAACTTTCCTGAAGGCCTCTGCAGCCATAAAGAGCTCTGGATCAATCTGGAGCTCTGTTATTGGCTGCAGAGACCTTCAGGAAAGCCTTGATGGCTACAGAAGAAATGGGCCAGCAAGGCAGGTGTGCGGGTGTGCGAGGCCTGGCTGACTGTCCAAAGGTAAGTAGGACGGAAGCTCCACCACCCCCATCCCCACCATAGCTTAATTTTTACCCATGCACCCTGGAGTGGGTGCGGTCTTAATTAGGGCTTATTTTTTGGGGGGGGTAGGGCTTATATAATGAGCGCATGTGTAAAAATCAAGCTAGGACTTACTTTCTGAGTAGGTCATATTTTCAGGGAAACATGGCACTAGTTTTTGTGATATGTCCCCAGAAATACAGGTTTGCATTAAAATTATTCTGCTCCCAAGCCGATACAAACTTAAGCAAAAATTGTTATCTACCAAAAAATTACTCTTGACATTCATTCCTCCTTTTAGCTGAAGGCATGACAATTGAAAAAGACCTTGGCCATGCCACTTAAAATTCAATGAAATAATTACCTTGTTGTGCAATCACTGGAAACAAATGATAAAAAAATGCAAAATATGTATGAGAAATCATTGGGAAAGAAATTGAAAATAACATGTTCATGCTTTTATGGAACTCATTGTAGTCATACCTGGAATAAACTGTTTATTGATTTTATGCTGCTTCAATCAAGTGAATCTAAATCTTATAGCAAATGGATATACCATGAGAGATTTGATAGATGATGATGATAGATAGATAGATAGATAGATAGATAGATAGATAGATAGATAGATAGATAGATATAGATGATAGATAGATGATAGATAGATAGATAGACAGATAGACAGAGAGAAAGATAGACACTGTGAACAGAACAAATCAGGGCAATAAACAATGTCCACTCACATCTCATGGATCCAACATATGGATCTATGTTGTTGACTTCTCACTCCAAATTCCTACTTACACAAAATTTAATTTCTGTCAATGTAACAAAGGAAGGACATGATAAAATAGGAAAAGGCATAAAAATCATACCCAGAATACTGAAACAGCATTGCATTAAAACCCTAACTCAAATTTGGATCTTTGATATCACAGAAGTATTGCATCTGTTGCAATGCAGAGAATCCAATGTTCTTTCTTTGGCTTCTTGCAAGGTCTTAAAAAAGAAATACTTGGAAACTTTTAAGAATTACTGAATGTCAACAATACAACTCAAAGTTTCTACGTGATTGTGAGAAAATGAAAAAGCGAGCACAGGTCAATATTTCAAAAATATTTCTTAAGCAACTTGATTTTTGCTCTAGCCTCAAGGGCAAATGTCAAGACTATAGTACAAAAAAGTCCACACTATTTTGACTATTTTTGCTTCCATAGGACCACTCTTTGTTCCAGAGGGCAGTTGTCATTTTATTAAACAAAAGTACTAATTAGATCTCCTGAAGACAAGATTTTGAAACCAATCCATATCTTGTAAAATAGATTTTAATATTAGATGTTCAGGTTTCTGCTTGCAAATTCCACATGGGTAGGAATCAAGAGTGACCTGCTATGGTCTTGCACAAACTGTGATCTGCAAGCTGAATACTTCCCAACCATGCTTATGATTCACAAGATCAATAGTCTTCTCAAATTGTGATGCAGTAGGTGATGGGAAAGGGTTATATTAAGCAATTTGCAGGATGCCATCTGTATCTGGTGGGTTGAATTCAGCTTGACTAATCACAAATTATGCATATTTGACTTGCAATTATTGGCTTATTTTCAGATTTTAATCTGATAAAAATGCCCAGATTTCAGCAGTTTCAGAAAATGTCAGTTTTATGGAGAAATGTATCTTGAAAGAAAGAGTAAAATAATTTAGTACAATTCATTAAAAAATAAAAAAGGAAGGAAATATTGGACATGTTGCAAATAAAGACAAAAATCACACTTATTTTTACAGGGAAAGTAAATAAATATTTATGTTAATTAAAATATGTAGCATTCCATTCCATTGAAATAAAACCAAATCCTTAAAACGCTACTCTTCATTTTTATTTCAAAAACTTTATGTTTTATATTAACCTTGAACACTAATAATGATAACCATTTATTTCTCCCACTGTCCAAATGAGGAGAGTTCCAAGTCTATTGAAGTAATAGGTTTCTAATCATATAATGGGGAAAAAAATATTTCAAGTGCATAGCTGAGTTCTTGATGGTCTCTGTGGAACACTTTCAACTTGGTTGTTGCAAAGTCGACAGTTTGGATTGTCGGTGGATTTCTATATCTTCACTTTCATGGCATTAGTTTGTAGCGTTTGCTCTTGAGTGGCAAATATTAAACTTTCAGTTTCTTTCTTAATGGTTCCCATCTTAAGCCATGCCCATGTAAAATTGTCATCATATTTTCCTTCAATGTTTTTCAAGTGCTGTCCATGCAAAACTTTGGTTTTCCATCTATTTAATCTGTCATCCAGCTGTTTTCCCTTATATTCTGCCTTTGTTTCTGTTGTTTTTATAATGTTCTCCATTTTCAAAGCCTGCAGCAATTTTTCTGTACTGTGGTTGTTGTTGTTGTTGTTGTTGTTGCTGTTGTTGTTGTTGTTGTTGTTCTCCTCCTCCTCCTCCTCCTCCTCCTCCTCCTCCTCCTCCTCCTCCTCCTCCTCCTCCTCCTCCTCCTCCTCCTCCTTCTTCTTGCTGTTATTATTATTGTTGTGGTATCATGCAAAATACATTGAAGGTAACCATACTAATTGTACAGACAAAGACACACATGTATCATTTGGGGAATTATTTTCTCAAAGTAGCACATACTAAACTTATTTGAAGTTACTTCTTCAAGGGTACTCCCCTTTTATTTGGAAGATAACCATTAGATCAAAGAAGATAATTCTGCCACATACATTATTTTCAGCAAATGAGTTTTGGGAAATTCCCATTCCATATTCAAAAGTTACAGTAATTACTAGTTCAAAGCTGATTTTGCCAGCACTAGAAAAGGTACTTTGATGTTTATATTTTATTTTATAATACTTTGAAGCAGAATTACTTCTCAACAAGGACAAGGATATTACATATGTGTTTGTGAAGACCATGAGACTAACAGAAATAATTTCAGAATTTAGAAAGTCAGATTTTCTTTCAGAATTCTTTTCCACCTTGGAGATGAATTTTGGTTTAAACAGTCTTTAAAAATAGGCGTGAAATTATTCAACAAATGATAGTTGTGTCATTTGGTCCTAATTCTTGATATATACATATTTTTAAGTATCTGTCTATAGCCTAATGCTATATAGGTATGTTCATCAGTATAGAGAGCAGAAAGTGTGATCAAACTTTCTTAGAGCCACGGTGGAATTTCATCCTCCTTCACTGCTTGGGCAGTGTAGTAGCTCAGTGGTTAAGATGCTGGCCTTGTCAGTTGGAAAGCCAGCAGCACAGGTTCAAGACAGAGTGAGCTCCCATCCTCACCCTTGCTCCTGCCAACTTAACAGTTTGAAAGCATGTAAATGCAAGTAGATAAATAGGTACCACTTCAATGGGAAGGTAACAGAGCTCCATGATGTCATGCTGGCCACATCTGTAGAAATGTCTTCAGACAGTGCTGGCTCAATGGCCTTGAAATGGAAATGAGCATCGCCCCCTATAGTCAGCAGTGACTAGCAGAATAAAATCTGCAGGGACTCCTTTACCTTTGCTTCCACCATTATCATAATAACCCCCAGGAATGAAGACGTGAGCTCTTGTTAAGGGCAGCAATTTTATTCATTTCAATGATCTGTATGTCTTATCTACATAAATATGTATTTGTCACCAAACCACAATCTGGAACTCCCAATATAAATGTAGACACATGATTTCTATCACTTATGGTCAGAAACACATGAAAATAGCAGCAAATCACAATCATTTATTTTAAATTAAAACTGGGAGGGGGAAAAATAGAAATTTTGACATGATCTTGTCCATTTTCCTCCATCGTTCTACCAAAAGCTTTATTGTCTCAAAAATATTGTGTATTAAATCACAGGTATCAAAATATTGACATCCCCAACTATCCAGCCTCCTTTTGAAGGTCAAATCCATTCTCTCTCAGACAAGAAACAGAATAAGGATCTTAAAAACTGACACACAATATTCTCCGTAGAATGCCCAACATACTGGTTCGCTATTGGGAGTGCGCAGAGCGTTTTTAATGACATCTGGGTGGGTGGGCGGAGCCTCCCGCTGCTACCGGTTCTCCTGAACCGGGTGAACTGGTAGCAACCCACCTCTGATGGGAAGCCCTTAATGAATTCAGTGTGCGAGCAAGCATGCTTCAAATTATGTGTAGTTGATACCAAAGGCGGATGTGGCCTTGGGCACACAGAGGCAAACTATTCTAACCCAGTTGAAGGTATGAAGTATGTGCTGTGTATGGGGTGTGCCAGTTTTTCTGGCAGCACAAATACACTCTTGTGTAAATGGTTGCTGTTGCTTGACAGATGATTTTGACTTGATCCCGGAAAGCCTTGTTCTCTAATGTATGGCACTTCTCAGTGCTAAATTTTTTTTACTGTAGATAATAATGAAATGCTTAGAAACCAATTAGCCAAGAGATCATATGGCTACAACAGAATGAAAGGCTGCTACACACTCACATCTTCTGCTGAAGAATGTTCGTGTTCCAGAAAGCAGAAATTCGATCTTTTGTTAATAACAGCAAGACAGTTGCTCAACGAAAAACTCGCCTGCAAAACTGAAGTATGTCTGAAGGGTACAGAAAGAAAATGCCTAAGAAAGAGATGAGAAGAACTGGGAGGAAGAGGGTGAGGGCAAGGAGGAGCTCTGATTATACTTAGACCTTTGCAAATGTTAAGAAATGAGAGTGTGTTTCCTACAGTTTGGCTAATCACTCTAGCCACATTTACATATTATAAATTAAATAAGATGCCATAATGCATTTAAAAGAATTCTTTGAGTTGTGCTAGAATATGAATGAAAGAGATTTCCATAGCTTCTTTTGTCTGATTTAAAAATGGTTGTTTTTTGTTTGCTTATAACAAAGCGGTCCAGCTCCACTTACTCTAGAGCAGTGGTGTCAAACTTGATTTCATTGAGGGCCGCATCAGGGTTGTGTTTGACCTCAGGGGTCAGAGTGGGCGTGGCCAGGGAGGCCCAAGTGCTCTGCCAGTGAAAACGGGCTCCAGAGCTCCATTTTCAGCTGTGACAGCCTCCTGTCACCCTCTGCCAGTGAAAATGGCACTCAGGGGGCACACGTGACCCTCCAAACTCTGTTTTCACTGGCAGAGGCCGTCAGGAGGCTGTCACAGCCGAAAATGGAGCCTGGGAGGGCTGCACGCAGTAAAAGTAATTTAATCATAATTTCATGGTTTAGTTTTGGTTTGAAATTGATCTTTTCCCATCAGTGGAAAATACTTGGCAAGCTATAAGGTTCATTCAAGGACGAGCTGTCTGCAAGGAGTATAAATCCTTCCATTTCCCACCATCCAGTCAGAAGTGAAGAAGCTTCTTGGATGAGAAGTGAAACATCTTCAAAGAAAAACCAGAAAGTCCAGTTGCCTCTTGCAAAAAACACCTATGGGATAACCATGACCTAGATGACTGAGAATCTCCATAGACATTTACCCAAAAAGGGATGTGGCTCATTTTTCTTTGATAACATTATTTATATTATTCTCAAGAGGCATCTCAAGTTGTAAAATATGCAAACACTTTGCTAAAAATAGATTGTTTCTTTTTTCCCTAAAGGTACCACTGAAATCTCAGTGACATGCTCAATCCCAGATATGGGATGTGTGTTGTGACTCCAGCCCCCAAACCTGGCCCCATGCCTGAAAGTGATTCCGAGAGTGAGGGGGAAGGGCCGGTAAGGCTTACCTCAGGAGCACCGATTCCTTTGGCCTGGCTCCAGGAGCCAGAACCATACCAGTCGGAGGACGTAATGAGGCCATCATCCCCTGATTCCTCCCTTCCCCACGCTATGCCTTCAAACCCAGCTGATAATAATAATAATCAAGCTTGGATTGACCCGCGCTTCAGAAGATTAGAGAGGCGGAGTCATCAAAAGGAAGGGTAGGGCAGGAGCCCCCTCCCACAGGATATATAAGGAGCTTTGGGACTGCTCTCATTCCACGGGAAGCAAAAATTAGCTGAACCGTTTCAAAGAGAGCTGAAAGTCTTACTCTGTGAGTCATTTGTTTGAACTTTGGCAGGCAGCTGCAATTTCTCTGCCAGGACTGATAAGAACCGTGAATCCACTGGCTGAAGGCCAGCTCGTTGCTCCGAAGTGGGGAAGGAGACAGAACAATGTGGAATAGCTTGGAGAAATGTAACCGAGGGACTAACTCAAAATGGAGGTCCTACAATCTGATCATATTATCATGTAATCCATGCCCGATAACAGTGATGCCAATCTTTGGAGCTGTGGTAAGCAAAGGACCTGCCAGTGTAGTTGGTAGCAGCCCTTACTGTACTCAGATCACTGGCAAATTGTGGATAAAATCATTCCTGCTGCGTTTGACTTTGGAAACAATCCAAGCTCCTTTCCCATGCTGTTCTGTTCAGGCATGTGTGCTTTGTATGAGAATGCTTCTCAGCAGAATTGCTTTAGTCTAGTCATTGGACCATGCTTTGATTGAAAGCACTCACAGCTCCTATGAGAGGAGCTCTTGCTGTGAGGAAAAAACTCCCCAAAAACAAATAATAGGAGCAACTTTAAAATTATGCCAGCATGGGGCTGGAAGAGTGGTCTATCAATTTAACCTCAACTGACTAACTCAATTTATATTTAGACGTTTCTGTTTAGGTGGCAAACTCTTCAGAACACACAACCTTTTGTTGCAAGGAAAGGATCAAGCCTTCACCAAGGTGCATTTGTGATTACTTTCCAGCATGTATTAAATTCAGTGATAAATTGACAGCATTTTTTCCCCGCAATACAACCTTTATTTTGTGCCTAGCGGGGATCTGCTACCTAAGACAAAAACACTTGTTTATTTCAGTATATGCATACATAACTGGTTAGTGGCCTGGAAATTACTTGGAAATAACAATTCTACTTAATTGTAGAAACCCACACTTTAGCCAAATCAATGCCGAACTGAGCATCTACAGGGACAGTAAGTCTATGATTGCTACGCTGTCTCAGCAAGTGAAGTTCCTGTAGTGCTTTGTTAGTACACAAATAAAGCCAACTGACTAATGTGTTGCCTTTTTTAAACAGCAGAAATAAAGAGGGAAAACAATCTGATTATCTTTCAGGAAAAACAAATTGGGGAAGTAAACATAGTTATAAAGAGAAGTTGTTAGTTTGTTATTCCACCATCATTAGCCCCATCTTAAAACGAAAACCAAGAATGCAAGAATCGTCCCAAAGGTGACTTTTTCAAAAGGCAACTGGTCTTTCTTTGTTTTTTCTTGAAGATGTTTCACTTTTCATCAGTGGTGAAATCTAAAATTTTTCCATACTGGTTCTGTGGGCGTGGCTCGATGGGTGTGACTTTGTGGGGTCATGTGACTGGGTGGGTGTTGCTATATAGTAATTTGACGGGGGGGGGTGTCAAAAGACAGAAATTCTAACAATGTCTGGCTGGAGCAGGAGGTTGGACTAGATGACCTCCAGGTCCCTTCCAGCCGTGGATTGCTGTGCTCTTTCAAGGTATCCTCTGAAACTGCATCTAGTGCCAGGTGGTCCTTCCTTCCTCTTCTTTTTCCCTCCCTCCCTCCTCCCTTGCTCCATTTCTTTCTTTCTTTCTTTCTTTCTTTCTTTCTTTCTTTCTTTCTTTCTTTCTTTCTTTCTTTCTTTCTTTCTTTCTTTCTTTCTTTCTTTCTTATTTTCTTTCTTTTCTTTTTTTCTTTTGCAGCACCCCCCACCCCCCGTTTTTTGGCCTAGCAAAAACGGACCCCCAATAGGTAGTAAAAAAATGCTTTAAAAAGTAAAAACAAAAAAGTTCCAAGGATCCCGCGGCACAGCTGATTGTCACAGCTGATTGTCGGAACCTTTTTAAAACACTTTTTAAAAGCATTTTTTTACTACCTATTGCCCGAGTGGGTAGTAAAAAAATGCTAAAAAAAAGTTTTTAAAAAAGTTCAGACAATCAGCTGTGGGAACTTTTTTTATTATTATTTTTTAAAGCACTTTTTTTACTACCGGTTTGGGTGAACCAGTAGCATTTTCACTACCGGTTCGGGAGAACCATCCCAAACTGGTAGCATTTCACCGCTGCTTTTCATCCAATGAGCTTCTTCAGTTTCACCCGAGGGGAGGAATTGAAACAGTTAATGTCCAGGATGTGAGGGGTCTTTAGATATCTTCTCAGCCCTCCTTCTGACCTGCACAATATAGAGGTCTTCTATGGAAGGCAGGCTGGTTGCAATTGTTCTTTAACTATTTTTTGGAGTCTGTATCTGCCCTGTTTGTTGTACCAAACCAGACAGTTATAGAAGTACAAATGTCAGACTCGATATTGTAAATTCTGGGATGTATGCAACCCTCATTTATGTCTTTGTCAGCAAGAACTGACAAAAATCTGGAGCTGCTAGTCCAGTTCTACAGAGGAATTATTGAGTCTGTCATCTGCACCTCCATAACTGTCTGGTTTGGCTCTGCAACCCAACAAAACTTCAACAGATAATTAGAACTGCAGAAAAAACAATTGCTACCAACCTGGCTTCCATTGAGGACCTGTATACTGCAGAAATCAAAAAGAGGGCCATGAAAATATTTACAGATCCCTCACATCCAGGACATAAACTGTTTCAACTCCTACCCTCAAAACAACGCTATAGAGCACTGCACATAGAACAACTAGACACAAGAACAGTTTTTCCCCCGAACTCTGCTAAACAAATATTTCCCTCAACACTGTCAAACTATTTACTAAATCTGCACTACTATTAATCTTCTCATTGTTCCCATCACCCATCTCCTTCCACTTATGACTGTAACTTTGTTGCTTGTATCCTTACGATTTATACTGATATTGATTGTTTCTGATTGCTTATTTGTAGCCTATGACTATCATTGTCTTGTATTATTAAGTGTTAAATTTGTACCCTATGACTATTATTAAGTGTTGTAAGTGTTGTACCTTGATGAAAGTATATTTTCTTTTATGTACACTGAGAGCATACGCACCAAGACAAATTCCTTGTGTGTCCAATCACACTTGGGCAATAAAAGTCTATTCTGTTCTGTTCTGTTCTGTTCTAGAATCTATCTCTTCCCACTTATTATTATAAATGTATCTTTCAATTTATATTGTTTTTATTTGTTTCCTACTATGATTTGATAGCTTATTAGTAACCTTCACTATCACTAAGTGTTGTATTTTTTTATTCTTGATGAATGTATTTTATTCTCCTTATGTACACTGAGAACATATACACCAAAGACAAATTCCTTGTGTCCAATCACATTTGGCCAATAAAGAATTCTATATAACTGATTTATCCCCTCCTACAAGAAATATATGCTTTGCATTCCACTAGGCTGTAGCCATTTGAATGATAAGGAAGAGCAATCAGAAAAAGGAACCGATAAAGGCAGGAATAATTGGTTTCCCCATTATATGAGTGCCACTCTATGCTACAGCAAAAGCAAAAGTTTAGCTTAGTTAAATTTAGTTTAATGATTTAATTTCCAAACATATTAAAAATAACAACCAAATTTCCAGTCAAAGTTTGGGGGCAACTTTGGGATAGGTTGTGGGGGCTTCAATCAGGACCTTTTGAGGGCTTCTTAAATGGGTGTATCAACAGTACCACAAAGCAGTTTGGAAAACTAAGCTTCAAATCAGTGTTTTTCCAAATGTGGGATACTGAGAAGCATACTGAGAAACTGGAAAGTTCTTGCAGTTGACGTCTTTTTTTTTTAATTTTAAAATTTTATTTTTAAAAATATTTTTTATTTATATATAAATGTTTATAAATATTTAAATAAAAAATAAAATTTAAATCTGACAAGTTTGGAAAACACTGAATGCCTGTTATACCTTATAGTCTACGGATGCTGTTCCAGGATGATGATGATGATTTAAATGAGTAAAATAAGCTGTCTTTAGAATAATAGATGCAGAAGGAACACTTCTTATCTTGTCCATTTTGCATGCTTGTCAAGTTATATTTCTAGCAAAGTTGCACAATATATAGTCTTCTCACATCTGGAAGCTTGTTGTTTTTTCTCCAGCGCTTACACACTATGATTCACTATTCCCTCTTACAGAAATGACAAGTGTCTCTTCTTATGTATTTGGGGAAGGATAATAATGCCCTCATTGGTTTTATGGCTCCTGTCTCCCTTGGATTGCTGCATGCCTTATGGCTGAACATCTGTAAGACTCCCTCTTCAGAAGAGAGGTGAGCATCCTGCAGGGCTGCCAGTATCACCCATATACTTTAAATGATGGCTGCGGAAATGATGGTACAGCTGCTGAGCATAACCAAAAACTGTGCTCCCTTGTTTCACAATGCATGTAGCTGAAATAAGCGGCAAAGCTACATCTGTCAGAAAACCAAGTGCTCTCTGGAGTATGTTCTATTTTGGAATGTCTGTCACTGTATAATAACTGCATCTCATTAGTTCTGCTACTACGTTCTTCTGTGGCTGTTCCTCTCATCTCCTTCATTACTTTTGTCCTCCAATCCTCGGTGTGTTTTGAAGTTCATAGATTATTTATTCTAAAGTATTAAATGGGTTATTTGTTATAAAATGCCAACAATTGTTTCTATGAAAAAAAGAAAGCTAATTTTGTTGGGGACACACACACATATATGTGTGTGGTACCGCATTTTCCTGAAAATAAGACCCCATGTTATATATTTTTTGAACCCCAAAATAAGCTCTTAGCCTTATTTTCGGGGAGGTCTTATTATTTTGGGGTGAGTGGAGCAAGACAGGGTTCCTCTTGCAGTCTTAACTGATTTCCAGCTCTTTCTCCCTAATCCAAACCAAAGGAAATGGCGGGGACAGTTGTGCATGTGTTTAAATATTTTTGGGGAGAGCTTATTTTTGGGGGAGGGCTTATTTTTTGGGGGGACTTTTTTTAGCACATGTACTGAAAAGCACGATTGGGTTTATTTTCAGGGGATGTCTTATTTTTGGGGAAACATGGTATGTATGTATGTGTATATATGTATGTACAGAATGTACATGTACTACTTGTTGGTTAAAGATTGTAGTAAAATTTATATAATAATAATAACAGAGTAGGAAGGGACCTTGGAGATCTTCTAATCCAACCCCCTACCCAGGCAGGAAACTCTACAACATTTCAGACAAATGGTTATCCAACATTTCTTAAAAATTTCCAGTGTTGAAGCATTCACAACTTCTGTAGGCAAGTTGTCCCACTGATTAATTGTTCTAACTCTCAGGAAATTTCTTTGTTGAAATTTCTAAGTTGTTTCTCTCCTTGATTAGTTTCCACCCATTGCTTCTTGTTCTACCCTCAGGTGCTTTGGAGAATAGTTTGACTCCCTCTTCTTTGTGGCAACCCCTGAGATATTGGAACACTGCTATCATGTCTCCCCTAGTCCTTCTTTTCATTAAACTAGACATACTGAGTTCCTGCAACTGTTCTTCATATGTTTTAGCCTCCAGTCCCCTAATCATCTTTGTTGCTCTTCTCTGCACTCTTTCTAGAGTCTCAACATCTTTTTTACATCATGGTGACCAAAACTGAATGCAGTATTCCAAGTGTGGCATTACCAAGGCATTATAAAGTGGTATTAACACTTCACGTGTTCTTGATTCTATCCCTCTGTTTATGCAGCCCAGAATTGTGTTGGCTTTTTTGGCAGCTGCTGCACACTGCTGGCTCATATCTAAATGGTTGTCCACTTTTCCCCACCGAAAATAGTTACCTTATTCTAACAGTCATTCTAGGAGCAAAATCAAACTATGGAGGAGGAGGAGGAGGAGGAGGATATAAGCCTACATCTAAAAAATTTATTAAACTTTGAAAGAATATTATTGCAATTTTCAGTATATTGAAAAAGGCAATGTTACTTCTGGAAAATAGAATGAGTAACTTTATTTGTACAACCAATAAACAAACTTCACAACTTGAAAAAAGCCACCTGACCAAAAGCAATAATGAAAAAGAGAAGGAAATATATATATTTTCAAAATGTACATTATGAAAAGATGCCTCTCTCTAAAATTGCTCCAAGTTTAGAACACTCAAAAAGAATGAGTGCTTCTTTAAAACATTCAGCTGCTAAAAAGAATACGGGTGAAATATGATTATATTTTATTTATAAAATGTGTCAATTTTCCAGCTCTTTTCATATGTTGAAGTGTTTAAGGGAGATATATAAAATTACACTAAAAGAAAAATCAATAAAGCAACTCTCATGAAAATTGGGGGGAAAGAAAGGAACACAGAAACACCCTAGTGAAATCAGATGCTTTTATCCGGGATATTATAAAGAACAAGAGGGGACAATAAATTGTAGCCATCAGTACCAGTAGTTTCGGTGGGAAAAAAAGCTATTATGGAGAATCAGATAACCAGATCTAGAAGTTCCAGTACCAAGTAGGCATTTTTGTCTGATTTAAAGATGTAGTGAAATCTTACCAAACCTTTTCCATTCATTCAGATTATATATACTGTAAATATGGTGGAAAATTCTGTCCCGCGTTTCATCTCTCAATTCAATTCCATTAAATTCAAACCTTTATTGTCAGAGTATAACGTGTACTATGAGATTGGCTGAACCTCCCTTCATGCACACACCCCAACACAATACAACTCACAGTGAAAGACAGAACATCCCTATCCCAGTGAATTCTGCTAAACACCCAATCCTATTGCACCATGTGAACTTATTGCAAGTCACGTCGGCCCTGCAAGTCAATCGTACTATGTTATTGTAGTCATTTTTCATTCAGGAGACTGACAGCCCATGGATAAAAACTGTTCTTCAGCCTGTTTGTGCAGCTGGCTATGCTTCTATACCTCCTTCCCGATGGTAGGAGAGTAAATAAGTGCTGACCAGGGTGTGAGTCCATTAGCAGCTGATGAACTGTGGGTGGAACATTTCAGTATGCATGCATTTTTAAAAATGTATTTATGTTGGTCATTAATGCAATCAATCATTGTGGCTGGTGCCAGATGATTTTCCTCATATTATGTCCTGAATTGATGACACGGTGTTGTACTTCTCTGTCCAGCTTATTGAAAGAGGATCTTTATAGTGTCTAGAACTCAGAAGGGTAAATATTAATAGAGCAGAAAAATTGGCCACCACTAACAGCACTGTTTACAGGTATGCACAGTGGTGAAATCCATTTTTTTTTACTACCAGTTCGGTGGGCGTGGCTTGGTGGGAATGGTGTGGCTTGGTGGGCGTGGCAGGGGAAGGATACTGCAAAATCTCCATTCCCACCCCACTCTAGGGGAAGGATACTGCAAAATCCCCATTCCTTCCTCACTCCTGGGGGAAGGACATTGCAAAATCTCCCACCCCACCCTGGGGCCAGCCAGAGGTGATTTTTGCCAGTTCTCCAAACTACTCAAAATTTCCACTACCGGTTCTCCAAAACCTATCAGAACCTGCTGGATTTCACCCCTGGGTATGCACTATGCACAAGTACTCTATATTCAGTTATGAAAAATTCATTGATTTCCAGCCTTATGGAAAGTGAGGATTGGGATTATTGTGTCAACTCCTAGATGACCTCAGTTTTAGTCAATCAGAATAGAGCTGGAAATGATCTTGAGGGTCTTCTAGTCCAACCCCCTGCTCAAGCAGGAGACCCTATATCCATGATGGTGAACCTATGGCACACGAGCCATTGCCACAGTTCAACTTCGCCACGCATGTGCGCGTGCCTCCCACCAGCCAGCTGGTGTTTGGGTCTCTGCTGTGCATGCGCAAGGGCAAAGCCCATGCGGGGGCTGCACATACATGGCAGGGCACATGCGGGGATCTGCATGAACATGCACAAGGCAGGGTGCATTCATGGGGGCCATGCAGACATTACAGTGCGCTTTGGGCACTCAGTCTGGAAAAGGTTAGCCAACACTGCCCTATACTATTTCAGATAGGTGGCTGTCCTGTCTTTTCTAAAAATCTCCAGTGATTGAGCACCTACTACTTCTGGAGGCTAGCTGCTCCACTGGTTAATTGTCCTCACTGTTAGGAAGTTTCTCTAAAATTCAGGTTGTTTCTCTCCTTGATTAGTTTCCATCCATTTTTTTTTGCCTTGCCTTCTGGTACTTTGGAATATAAGTTGATCCCCTCTTCTTTGTGGCAGCCCCTAAAATACTGGAATACTGCTATCATTTCTCCCCTAATTCTTCTTTTCCCTTGATTGGCTGTACTCCAACCATTCTTCATATGTTTTTGTCTCCAGGCCCTTAATCCTCTTAGCTGCTCTTCTCTGGACTTTTTCCCAAAGTCTCAACATCTTTTCTTTTCTTTTCTTTTCTTTTTTTTGTAATGTGGTGACCAAAACTGGATGCAGTATTCCAGGTGTAGTCCTACTAAGGTTTTATAAAGCGGTACTAATATTTCAATCCATTTGTGGTATGACTTAGAACTGCACAAAAAAAATTGCTACCAACTTGCCTTCCATATTTTTCATAAAAAAGTTTTATTTTTACAATCATATCAAACAGCTCATCCAATGTACAGTCATATACAATTAGTCGGGCTTGCCCAGCCACCACCCCACTTTTAACTCTCTTCCCTCTTCTACCTTCTTCTACTTTCCAGACCTTCCTCTCCTTCTCTTATCTACATCCTCTCCTCCCTCCACCCTACACCTTCCTTCTCCCTCTTCTACCCCTCTTCCTTCCTCTTCTCCCTCTTCTCCTACCTCCTACTCTCTCCTCTTTTCTTCCTCCCCACCGTTCTAAAATGGTAACTGGGCAGACCCAACCCTACATTAATTATATTCATACATCTTCAATAATCCCTGTACATTAACCATCACTCCATCCTCTACCCTCAACCCCCCAATTCCCCTCCCCCTTACCCCCCACCCCCCACCCCGACTTCCCAGAACAAAATGCAGGGTATCAAAACTAACAATCATAATCCAAAATAATTCCTAAATTATAATCTCTAGTCACTCCACACAATCACACTCTCAATTCCCCTCTCCTTCAGAAATATATCTAATACAAAATATTTCCTAAATTTACTCATATGCTATTCAATATTTTTTTATCTGATACTTATTTTGAATATAATCAATCCACATTTTCCATTCTAAAATATATTTTTCTTGTGTATAGTCTTTCAAGTAAGCAGAGATTTTTGCCATTTCTGCCAGATTTGATACTTTGAGTGTCCATTCTTCAATTGTAGGTAATTCTTCTTTCTTCCAATATTGAGCAATCAAAAGTCTTGGCTGTTATTAAGTTCAAAATCAATTTAGTCTCTATAGCTGTACAATCCATAATTATTCCTAGTAGAAAGAACTGTGGGGTAAACTTAATCTTCTTTTTCAGAATGTTCTGCATGATCCACCATACTTTAATCCAAAATGCTTTAACTTTTTTACAAGTCCACCATATATGGTAATAAGTGGCATCTTCACAATCACATCTCCAACATTTAGCCTGTACATTAGGATATATACATGACAACTTTTTGGGGTCTAAATGCCATCTATAAAACATCTTATAAAAATTTTCTCTCATATTTTGCGCTTGTGTAAATTTAACATTCCTCACCCAAATTCTTTCCCAAGTTTCTAACATTAGTGGTTGCTGAAAATTTTGTGCCCACTTAATCATACAATCCTTAACCAATTCAGTCTCTGAGTCTATTTTTACTAATACATTATACAACCTCTTAATATGCTGTTGACCTTGATCTCTCATTTGTTTTAACAAATTATCCTCAGTTTGCTTAATACCTATTTTTTGATCTAATTTCCATCTAGCTTGTAATTGTTCATATTGAAACCATGTATAATTTTTCCCTTCTTCCCCCATCTTTTCTCCCAACTTGCCTTCCATTGAGGACCTGTATATTGCACAAATCAAGAAGAGGGCCGTGGAAATATTTACAGATCCCTCACATCCTGGACATAAACTGTTTCAATTCCTACCCTCAAAACGAGCACTGCACACACAACTAGACACAAGAACAGTTTTTTCCTGAAGGCCATCACTCTGCTAAACAAATAATTCCCTCAACACTGTCAAACTATTTACTAAATCTGCACTACTATTAATCTTCTCAATGTTCCCATCACCAATCTCTTTCCACTTATGACTGTATGACTGTAACTTGCTGGTAATCCTTATGATTTATGATTTATATAGATATATTGACCATCATTTGTGTTGTAAATATTGTACCTTGATGAAGGTATCTTTTCTTTTATGTACACTGAGAGCATATGCACCAAGACAAATTCCTTGTGTGTCCAATCACACTTTGTCAGTAAAAATTCTATTCTATTCTATTCTATTCTATTCTATTCTATTCTATTCTATTCTATTCTATTCTATTCTATGTGATTTGCACCTAGCAAGCACTAAACTCAATGTTTATTTCTGTGATCAGTTGCAAGATGAGCTGTTTAAATGGTGCTAAATATTTCACATCACATATGCCCCATCTGCTCATTAGCAACTTAAAACAAAAAGCTTCACAAGAGCAAACATTATAGGAGATTTTTCCCCCTTGTTTGCTCATTGTTTGCAAACAACAACAGATGGGTGAATGGCTAGTCCACACAACCCACAACATACACTCATACGGTGGTTGATATTTTGGACAAGGATCGGGGGAAAAAACACACCTTACTTCAAAGCTTGATTTATGAGGAAATTAATGGAGTGATCCCAAATCAGTAACCAACTCTCAGATTAACAAATGATGAGATTGTTAGTCGCCAGCAGTCTCAATTTAGCCTCTATATGCAATGTTTCATGGTTGTTGTTTTTTTTAAATATTTAAATGGAAAGTTGCTTCAGTGTTACATTCATATGTTTCTCCTTCAAAAGTTCCTAGGCAAACACAATATTCACAAGTACATGGTCAAAACTTAAATTTGCTTTTCCGATACATTTCAAACAAAAGAAATATGTTCATGCTGTGTGACAATAATCAAGGTTGAAGTGGCATTTAAACAGAACAACAAGTGCCACCATTGTAATTAAAAACACCCCCTATGCATTGCTTGAAAACTTCATTCACTGCCTCTGTGGCATTCATTGGAGGGCATTCTGTGTCCCAGTATATAGTAGATAAAAACTTAAACTGTACTGATTTAGGTGGCAGAATTAATGACATGAACTTCCAGAAAGAGACAAGGAGAATGCATTGTTATGCTATGGGGCATACTAATAGGACACTAAGGACCCTTCAACACCCCCTCCTCAAACAATTCCTTGTGGAATGATGAAGAACATTAGTAGAGAGGTCATTGAATGGTGGCACTTGTCTTGCTGTGATCAGAATTAACAAGAAAGGGTGATTGTCAAACCCTCCTAAAACATTCATTAATCTAGAGGTTATCACTTATCTCACAGTTTCACCTCAGCACAAAGGCTGAATTTTAAATATGGCGCTTCTTAACCAACTGTTTGGCATGCAGTATTCCATGAATAAATCATAATAATGATACATATCTGCATATAAAACAAACCAGGTACAGTCTAGGAAGTGAAGAAAAGCGTTCTTCCATACAAATATAACTATAATGTAATCCTAGGATGATCTTTCCTCTCTAAGGACCAATGTTCCTCTAAGGCTTCTAAATGTTATAAAATACCAA
This sequence comes from Ahaetulla prasina, assembly GCF_028640845.1. Classification (NCBI taxonomy): domain Eukaryota; kingdom Metazoa; phylum Chordata; class Lepidosauria; order Squamata; family Colubridae; genus Ahaetulla; species Ahaetulla prasina. The sequence goes on along the minus strand of NC_080543.1, from coordinate 114,945,515 downwards.
ATGTCAGGGATATGTTCTTAGCATTCAGTCCTCTTCTCCGTTCTTTCACTGTGCATGGAATAAAAATACTATGATATTTTTTCACCTGATGCTTCAATTTAACTTCAAGTGACACATGTTATGCAAGAAGCAAATAAGATGGTTCCTTCTATAGCAAAGAGCATTTTCATAGAAGTAATAACTCCTGCTGCTAGTGCTGCATGGAAAAAAAATGCATTGAGATAGTGGCTCTTGTGTGCAAGTCTAAAACAGCAGGAAGTCAGTTAAAGCAGTATTTCTCAATCTCAACAACTTTAAGATGTATGGCCTTACAAAACTTCCTGGTTAGTTCAAGAGCCACATCTTAAAGTTACTGAAATTGAGTTGTGGGAGAAACCAAGTTGGTGACACATTACCAGTTTCCAAAGTAAGTTGTAAGGCTTGTGACAGATCTTACAACTTCTGGCTTAATCTGTTGTCCCTGATATGCCATACAAGGACAAGAAAAGATCCTGGACTAGCCCCAGCAATGATACTGGGACCCATACATTTAACAAAGCAGAGAAACAGATAAGGATTAACTCCTATGTTCCCACCTGAGAGGCAACCAAAAATGTAAGTTACTGATCTACTGCCCCAGGACTCCTTTTACCTCCAAAGACTATAACAACACAGGACCCAGTCAGAACACTGGCCACCTCTTAACTCTTTAAGACTTTGTCCAAATCCCAGACCAGGGAGATAACCTTTGGAACAAGCTCCCAGTATCCTCCTTAACAACTATATCATTAAACCTTTGCAGGACACTTGCCTTTCAAGTGCAGGAATGCTAGTTTTTTTAAAATATTGCAACAGTTAAGTGAAACTGCAGCCACGCTTTCAACAAACCTTGGATCTACAAATCCCCAGTGGCAATTAAAAGGTTAATATGACAACTGACACACTGACAAGCTAAAGACAAACCAGTCAAATCCAAAGACTCAATCCTATTTTGGTATGCTCCCAAAGCAATGGTCCATCCATGGTGGATTGCCATTTCCCCAAGAGAGACATACTTTTAGGAACTATATATGGATTTGTTATTGTTGTTGTTGTTGTTAGTTGCGAAGTCGTGTCCAACCCATCACGACCCAATGGATAATGTTCCTCCAGGCCTTCCTGTTCTTTACGATCCGCTGGAGTCCATTTAAGCTCATGCTTACTGCTTCAGTGACTCCATCCAGCCACCTCGTTCTCTGTCATCCCCTTCTTCTTTTGCCCTCAATCTTTCCCAGTATTAGGCTCTTCTCTAGTGAGTCCTTCCTTCTCATTAGATGGCCAAAGTATTTGATATATATGGATACCTCTGTGGAAAATGGATGTCCTAGCTAAACTACACAAAGTCTGCTGATATTGACACCAATGACAGTAAGTCTTGTTTGTTAACAAAGACCAGAAATCCCTCCGGAGGCTTTAAAAAGAACTTGAACTTCTGGGCCCCCATTTTGACTTCATTCTTCACCTTCAATAGCACCCATGGCTTAGCCTCAAACTATCCCTCTTTCGCCTTGGTCTCACCCTACTAAATTTGAGGGATGATTTTCAATCCACACGGAAAAAGTCGTCTTTGATATATATTTTTTATTTTTTAACAAAGAAGAACAACAATACATAACATACATCGACATAAAACATACATTAACATGGAACCTATGTTCCTTCTTCACATCAGCTTCATTTCCTTATTCCTCTCATTTTTACATCCTTGTTCCCCTTTCTCTTCTCGTTTAATTAAGCTTTTCTTTTTTGACCCATTCTCTCTTATTTCTTTTTATCTTTTATCCTATCTATCTTTCTGACTGTTCAGTTTCTTTCATACCTTGCCATTATATTTACATATATATATAAGCTTTTCACCTTTTTTCCTCATCTAGTATTTCTAATCTCTAACCAATTCCCTAATTTACATTTTCTAGCAATTTTCTATAATCCTTTTTGATGTGGACCTTCTGTAAACACATCACATCTGCATCTAATTTTTTTTAAATTTGTTGAGGGTTTGAGCTCTCTTTCTTGGTATGTTTAAACCATTAATGTTTACTAAAAACACCTTTCCACCACACGGAAAAAGTCATTGGCGAATAATTTCATCCTTCGGCTTCTCTCCAGATTTTCTACTCAGCATTGAATGTGACCAGGCCAAAGCTCTTATTAAATAGCATATAGCAGACACTGGTTTTTTTCCATGACATACTTAACCAACCTCTAATTACCAAGCCATCAGACAGTCTTTAGGTTGGCACAATGTCATGCCCTCCCTTCCCTCAGCTCTCCTTGGAGGCCAATACAGGAAATTTCCCTAGTTGTAGAAGCAATGCCACTGTGACTCTGAGCATACAGAAACAACGAATCATGTACTACAGTGCGTGTACCGCAGAGACATTCATACTTCTCTCACATCAGCAATACTGTATAAGTACTCAGGGGGCATAGGACAATTTTATACTTCTGTGCTGCTTGCAAACACAAATCTTGGTACAACAGGCTACGTTGTGGGGCTCTGCACAGTAGCAATTAAAATTAGCTATATACTAATGTTTATGTTTCCCTGTATTATTTATTTTTAATCCCTTTTAATAGGCGTTCTTAGATAAGTCTTTAATTTATTTTTATCATTGTGTGTTTTATATTTTTTACCTTAAAATTACCAATTCTTTTCTCCCATCTTTCCTA